>NC_051852.1:86017282-86320312 GCF_905115235.1 Hermetia illucens | reverse complement strand
TTTTATCTGGCCTCGCACATTGGTCAGGGTCAGCCTAGTCAGTCTTATTAATTTCGTCGGGATACCGAATTCTCTCAGGGTCGTGTACAGTTTCACCCCGGCTATGCTATCATAGGCGCCTTTAAAGTCGATGAACAGATGGTGCAACTGTTGTCCATATTCCAGCAGCTTTTCCATCGCTTGCCGCAGAGAGAAAATCTGATCTGTTGCTGATTTGCCTGGAGTGAAGCCCCTTTGGTATGGGCCAATGATGTTCTGGGCGTATGGGGTTATCCGGCTTAGCAAGATAGTGAAGAATAACTTATAGATGGTACTCAGCAACGTGATATCTCTATAATTGCTGCACTGTGTGATATCTCCCTTTTTATGTATGAGACAGATAACGCCTCGTTGCCAATCGTCAGGCATTGATTCGCTGTCCCATACCTTGAGTACAAGTTGATGAACCACTTGGTGTAACTGGTCGCCTCCATATTTAACCAATTCGGCTGTAATTCTGTTTCTCCTAAACTTGGTGGTGGCAGTATTTGTCCGTCGTCTTCAGTTGGCGGGGCCTCCAACTCGCCGATGTTCTGGTTGTTCAGTAGCTCATCAAAGTACTCAACCCATCGCTCTAATATGCCCATTCTGTCGGAAATCAGATTTCCCTCTTTGTCTCGGCAGGATGAGTATCGAGGTGTATAAGATTTCATCCTGCTGACTTGTTGGTAAAACTTCGGCGCCTGGTGCGGATGCTCCCTGTACTTTTCTAGTTCACGGACTTATTGGTTCTCCCAGGCTTCCTTTTTCCGTCTGTGAAGTCGCTTCTTCGCTCGACGGAGTTCGTGAAAATACTAATAGAGACTTCTCATTTGATGTCACATACAGGTACGTTGGGATGTCTAATAACAACGAAAGTCAGATAAGTCGAGGAGCTGGAACCTGAATCGAATGAGATGAATCAATGACGGATTACATCCTCAACTTCGTTGTTTTTCGGACGTCGGCTATTATGGAGGCGCGATCTGCCGGGAGCTCACCCATCGTTGACATCTCTTGACCGCTGTTTATAAGATGCTTCGAGACCAAAAGGACAGAGGCGTAGCTTCCTATCACACTTGCAGCCTATTCATAAATTCATAATAAGAGTATACTCAAATCCCTAATTTTTTTCTTATTTTTAATTCAAACAACTTTTTCTCAGAAATTAACATGGAACAAAAATAATAAACGTACAATCATCGCTACTTAGTGTTGCAAATGTTATTGTTCCAATTCTCTACAAAACTTTTGAACTAACTGAGATTCACAAACAAACTTTTCGTTATAAACAAAGCCAGCATTTGTATGTATATAATTTTGGAGTTCTAATTGCAATTCCTTTTTAGCCTGAACTAAAAGCCAATACAAAGCTTGAAGATACCCACGCAAATAACTGTCATAAGCAGAAATAAATGGTTAATACTGTACTCGTTCATATGTAGTAGACGTGGGATGGTAATGCCCAATTAATGCTGCTAATCGGTTGAGCTTTTGAGCCCATATACTGAAGGGATAATGGAAGAAATTGTAAAATCGCGTTTGACAGCTCTGTAAAGAAAGATGAACTGTTCCAAATTTCCTCGTGTTAAACTTTTTTTTTTCGTTGCTCTAACAACTTTTCCAGAAAATAACTTTTAAGCACCTCGTCCTTTCACTCCAAAAACCTAAAAGTGCGGTAACCAACCATCCAATCCACTCCAAATTTCTTCGAAAATCACCCGAGAGCGCTGTCTTCAGAGATACACTTCCCGAATTCTCGGTTGACTTGTCCGAGCAATAACCAGCAGACGCTTATATCCAGTGCAGCGCACACTTCTATCTGCTCCACTTTAGCTACATGAACATTTCTATATTATCAAAGCGGAATCGCTTAGCCAAAATACATTTAATTGTACGTTACCATGGGGATGGGAAACCAGAAGCTCCACGAATAGTTTGGTCTTTTTCTTACACGAGGAATTTTTGATGCATGTTTTTCCATTTATATCTAACTAAAAGTTCAAAATATCCTTTCATCCATGTTCACTTCATTTACTGCTAGACATTGGTGCACTGAAGAAGAAATTATTACGCTCCTCCTTAGCATACATATGCTCAAATAACTTTTAGCGTTTCCTGAATGCTGTCCGTTCTGATCCAAAGGTTATGTCATGATCATGGATGACCACCGTTAGATCGCATACGTCCGAACATGTTACAAACTTTCAGCGCCTTGATACCATTTGATGGATTTGGTGCTCCTATTGCACCGGCGCCATAAGAGTACAGCCAGAAATGAGACGGTCCAACGTCTCCAACGCCGAACCACACATTATGTACTGGTCGTTCTCCACCCGCTCTTTCATGATGAGCTTTTTATAAGCTCGGGTGGCGGCCACGCCATCCTGAATGGTACACATGAACCCCTCCGTCTCAGCAACGATCTCCCCAGCACACAGCCATCTGTTCAACAAATGCAAATCGGAAAATGGCTGCTAAAGACAATTCGAATATTTCCCGTGCATTGCCTTCGACTTCCATTCATCGATCCGCTCTTGGTCCGATTTCATCCCACTTAGAGGATTGAAAGATCGATCCTTCAAGTTAAGTGGAGTTAGCCCACAGTCTGCCTTACAGACAACCGCATGCAACGGACTCACCTGCTCTTTGCTGTAAAAATAAGCGCGCAGCAAGTGGCGATGATGTTGTGCCGCCACGGCAACCATGCCCTTACCTCCGATGTCACGAGGCAGGTTCAATCGCTTCACGGCAGACTTTGGATGATGCATTCGGAATTTGGACATAGTTGTCCATATCCGTCGCTGGACGTTTTCCAGAGCGGTCTTCGTCCACGGTAATGGGCTCTGAGGTATTAGCACCCTCAGAAGTACGCACTGATAAGGTGGTATGCCACCCTTCCATGACTGTCGCCAACAAATTTATTAGTTTCGGATCAATGCGATACAGATGTAGGACATCGATTACTCAGGCATGCGGAACGCTATCAAATGCTTTGGCATAATCGATATAGCAACTAACGAGGTTTCGTTGGCCTCTAGTTGCTTGTCCTACAACTACCGAAACAATAATGAGTTGCTCTTCGCAACCGCTTGATCCAACTCGGCAGCTCTTCTGCTCGTCGAACAGAATGTTGTTGGTGTCGGTCGTTCTCAGTTGTTTTCGATTCCTCCGGCCGACTCATGACCTAATTTATACTGCGCGCCAACCGACTGTGTACGCTGGTAAATTTCTTACACCAGAAATTCTGAACCCGATGCAGATCTGGCCCCTCCAGTTCTTCGAGCTGTCTATGGCCTGTCAAACTTTCTCTTCGGTAACTTCCGCAAAATTCTTGCCAGGCGAATTGGCATGGCGGGTGCCTTGGGCGGTGATCCACTCAGCATGCTGTGCATGCTGGGAGGGTGACCCCCAAAGTCCACCCCAATACTCTTTCGTTTCCGTCACCGAAAACTGTACTGTCTGGACGCCCTGTTGAGATTCGTTAAGAGATCTGAAAAAGCTTCCCTGGTTCCTCGCGTATGTTGCATTCTGGACTCGTCTGGAATGACTTTTGTCATACCGTCTTAACCGACTGCATATGACAGAAAGCTTCTGCTTTAGTGTGTCCAGAATTTCAACTACGGGTGTCTCACTGGGGATGGCATAGTTCTCGCAAACCCTCTGCACTTTATTTCTCACCCGTCTGCTGGCATTGCCAGTGCTGATCTGAATCAGTCTAGCAATGTCCTGCCTTAGTGAGTCCCGCCGACGTTCCACACAAATTTCCCATGGTGGATCTCTTCGGTCGCTCAAACCAATAACACGAAAGCGAATCTTCTGACCGTGCAATCATATAGCCGCAACTGCACCACAATACACAAGTGATTGTAGTTGCAGCGACATATCAGCACACAGCCGAGATGCAATCTCATCATTGATTTGAGATAGAATTCCGAAGTTTCTGGAGGTGCATAGACCCTGGGAATATGTGGTCTATGCGAAGGGTCCATATTCAAGAATTCTATACACGCTCTTTGGAATTCGTCCCGAACCTCAGCGGAAACCTCAGCTGGACGGTGGAGAAGAGTGCTTCGGCGAGTACTGAAACTATTGTCTGCAGTGTGGCGTGGTGTTGTTGGTGCCGCCGCCTCTGCCCCATCGACTCTCGGTCACCAGTTTCTCCAATGACCTCAATTCGAACACGCTCCCTGATGCTGGCCGGGATTGTGTCGCTGCGAGTAATAAAGCGGTACTGGTCTGCGACTCGCTGCACAGTCACGTGCGCGAATTGCGGGAAACACTCCACGAATCTCTGGTGCAACAAGGGGCGGTAAGATGTTGTACCTTCCCCCGCCGTTATTTCGTAGTAGGAGCGGATGATGAAGAGGTTCATTTCTTCAGTCCATTTCATCCGCCGCCTACGCGAACCTACTGAAGTGGTCGCCGCAGATTGTGTCGAAACAGCTGCAGCAGGCCGAGCTGTGCTCCTGGTCGACGTGGCGCCTAGACGTCGAACCGCCCCACGACTAGCGGTTTCGACGCCGTGCTGTCCATTACGAGAGCCCGACCCACTCACCAAGTCAGACGACTCCCGCCGGTTATCCATACCGAACCTTAAATTCCTTCTTCTTCTCATAGATGGATTTGCATTTTATACCTAACTGCGAGGTGTTGGGATAGCTTCCTCAGTGAGTAATCTGCAAGACTGCAAAGTTCCTGCACTTTCCTCACCTACCCGCTGAGACGCTGCGGTGGCGTACAGCCATACAGACTGAAGCTAGCCATCCCTCCTCCTTTCACAACCGGGCTTGGGACCAGCTTCGGCGGAATTATTAACTTAATTTGAACAAGTATCTGCATAAAGAGAATTTTGATGCCTAGATACCATGTACATGGACCACCATATTGCTTTTCTGATATTTGGGCTTGGTATTGACTGAAAATGGGTCGTTGAAATAATTGACCCCCTTCGGATCCCCGCACTTCTTCTCTTTGCACCCAATGTCAAAATCAAAACGGGCTCCGGGAAGTACTAATCCAGCCCCTTTATTTGATTGCACATAACTGAATAAGATGAATAAGAAAATTACACCGTCCTTTTGCATGTATGAGAACTCCCCTTAAACTAAATGTGGGACTATGTTGCTGACTGTAGGCAAGCGGATCCACACAATTTTGTATCAGTAGGCATGACCATTTCTGAGATAATAGGTATGACAGAGATGGATAGTAAACCGATTTTAATAAGGTCTTATTAACCTTAAGGAGGAAAACTAAGACGTTCGTTTTGTGACCCCTCGAGAAATGGAAAATTTTGACCAGCTATACTTTACTTTACTAATAATAGTTGTATTTACTTCAAGCTTTTCAGATTTATGTCCTATCTTATCACTTATGTTCACGTTAAACTTTGTTCCCCTAAAATTAACTTAACGGGGCTCCGGGAAAATTTGTAAAATACGGCGATGTTTCTGCATATATGGGAATAGAATCTATTTTGAGACCTAAATTTCATATAAATGCATCATTGTGTGTACTTTCATATTTTTCGGTTGGATAGATTCTGAGAAAGAGACCTATTTTAATTTTTGAAGCTCACATTTCGATCCCTCACTACCTCATGTTCCATTCAGTTTCAAAAATAAAACTAGATTCGAAAAGTACTAATTAGCTGATTTTAGTAAGGTAAGAGACCACAAAACTTTCAAACGGTTAATTGTTAATTTTATTTCTAAGAGTAAGTATAGTAATTTTATTTAGGGTTGTCAGAAGTTGTTGATGGGTTTTGGTAGAAATTTTAAGCAAATTTGAATTGATTATCTAGGATCAACATTGCAAAGCTATTCATTTTACGATTTTGTTTAAGGGGGTCATCCCGCGGAATCGATTTTTTTGGGCATCAATTGTATCTAGATATAGCGTAGAATATATGGGCAAGGCGATTTTTTGATATTCGGAGTAATTCGGGAATTATAGTGTTAAACACGTGATAAGTCACATGCTAGATTTATGTCGAACTCCGTAATAAAGCTCGTATTTATCGCCCCGAATGACGTTCGAATGACTTCATTAGAAGGACAAGAATTGAAGCCAAGGCCGTACATGTGTTTCTTGAAGAAACCTAAGGTTCATGGGCTAGGTATAGCAGATTAATGGTTAGTTAAGGTTTCATGGCTAAGAATCGCATTCTACTTTTTAAATGCGTTTTTCTCGAAACCGCATGTTGAAAATCGGCTGCCACCATAGCTCAAAATCTATCCAACGAAACTCTTTGAAATTTTTACAATTTATTCAGAACATATTTCTACGGTCCGCAAACTAGGACAATTGCGGTTCATTCAGTAGTTTTTTTTATTAATTGAAGAAGCCGTAAAAAAACGCCAAAATCCAAAAAAAAAAGTTTAACACGGCACCAAAAATTTAGTCTTTAATATATTTTAATAATCCTAGTTTGCGGACCGTTGTTAAGTCTCTACGTTAAAATGCCGTTAACCTTTTTTCTCTAAGATGATCGCAGCGCACTCTAGCGTGGTAACAGAAAAACATTTTTTTGAAGGTGGGTATATAAATTGCTCTGTGTTTCAATAATTTCAATAATCAACTATGTGATCGGGCTGGAAAACTTACTATGCACGCGGAAGACATCAATAAATATATGGTGAAAAATTCGTGTTTGTATCTTTCTCCAGTTCTTCACAAACAATTTATGAAAAAAGACAAAAAAGCGACCTTCACGCGGGATGACCCCCTTAAGGAAAGCTTATACAAATCGGTTCGGTGGTCGAGACCTCTATGTTCGTGTTTGTGTTTGTCCTGTCCTGCTGATGTTGGCTTATCACTTTTCAAGCATTAAGTGTATAATGATAATGAAACTGAGCCACAGTCTCTTGAAATTTACCACTAGGTGGATGCCCTATACTCCCCTGGGGTATGGGAAAGTAACCGGATCGGACGGTAATTTGAACATTCTGCTGGACTACCTTTCTTTTTCCATATTGGAACAGTAGTACTTTTTCGCCAGTCAGATGGCGTTTTTCCTTCCTGAATAATCCGATTAAAGAATTCACTGAGCCACAGTGTTGGGTCCCAGCTCTTCGCTTTCCAGAGCTCAGATGCGATGTCGTCAGGTCCTGTGGCTTTTCCCGATTTGATACGTTTTATTACCTCCTCGACTTCAGTTGCGCTGATAGGTGGAACTGCTCCAAATGTCGGCAATCTGTTCGAAGTATTCTGGCCATCTATCCGTTGCGCCTCGACGGTTGGTAAGCAAAGTGCCGTTCGTGTTATTAACGCAATAGATGTGTCCGATATTCTGTGTACGTTCATTACGGCTTTTCGTAAGTCGGTACAGATCTCTCTCGCCATCCCGAGTGTCCAGTTTACGTATAGATTTTCGTAATGATTCACTCGGGTGACAGCGACCCCTTTCTTTGCTTCCAAGTTGGCATTCTTATAAATTTACTAATTAGCAGGCGTTTTATCGTCGAGAAATTTGTAGTAGAGGCGTTTCTTTTCACGGACCTTCAAATCAACACCATCTTTCCAAAGCCAAGTATCTTGGCTGATGTACCACTTACCCGGCTTGGTGACCCCGAGGGTTGCAGAGGCTGCTTTTGTGGATCATGTCTTTCATTTGGTTCCATGATTCTTCCACATTCGTAATGGTCGGCAATCGTGTGAGTGAAATCGTTTCTTCTTGCTTCTCGCCAAATCGCCACCATTTAATGCGCCAATCAACGGCCGATGTTGAGGTGTGATGGTCTCATAGGGAACGACTTTGCAATCAGTGACAGTGGTAAAATGTTGGCGTCTTATAAGAATATAGTCGATTTGCGTTTTACTGTTCCCACTATAAAATGTAGGAAGATGAGACAATCGTACAAGGTCATGGGTGTCCATAAAATCAATTATACGCTCGCCACCCTCATTGCGCGCTCCGAACCCCTCTCCGCAATGGCACCTGTTACCGTCTGCCTTTTCACCCACATGACCATTAAGATCGCCAGCAATGATAATATAGTCGTCAGCAGGCACATGACAACTATTTTCATCGAGAAGTTGCCAGAAGACATCTTTCTCAGGTCAACCTGTCTGTGGTGCGTACGCAGTGATGAAGTGAATAGTGCGATCAGTTGATATATTGGTGAGCTTCATCAGCCGATCAATGTTCGAATTCTTTAATGTCATCACGGAAACCCTCTGAGATGGCAATATCAACACCATATTGAGTGTGTGGGTTACCAAAATAGAGATAGCCATTTTTACCGTGTTCGCGTTTAATGTCGCAGCTTTTGGTACCACATGATCGGGTTTCTCGCAGAGCGCAGATATTAATGCGCCTTTTCCGAAGGACCCTTGCGAGTTCCTCGATCTTTCCAGTTAGAGTACCAACATTTAGCGTGCAGACACGTATTTGTTTTGTTCATTTTGTTCGGACTAACTGGCTTAGGTGCTGGCGCCGTCCGTGCGTCAAGAACCGTTGCCCATTTCTAGACAGGACCGGGGCCCATTCTGCCGCGTCGACTGAGGTGGACGCCCTAGCATTTCTCCGAGGCTTGTGACTCAATCCGATCCGGGATTTACCGAATAACGTGCAGCGACTGCAATAAAATATACATAGGACAAACGAAACGCCTGATAACGACGAGATTTGATGAGCACATTAGGGAAGCGGTAAATTGTGTTCGGAAACAAAAATCGTCCATAAGGTCATCAGTGGCAGCGCACATAGTCGAAGAAGCCCATATCATTCAACGCGATAACCTTGAGCTCTTGAGGCATACAAACCGAAGGACAACCTTGGACCCTTGGGAAAGTCTAGAAATTCTGAGGGAAGACGCGACACGGTTATTAAATACAGATTCCGGTAATTGCCGCTCAAAATTAATAAGACTTGCCGCGGTAATTAATAGATAATTAAGTTAATAAATTTAATGTTTTTTCTTTTTTGGTAAAAGTAATTTAGGTAATTAGTGTTTTTAGTATAAATAGAACCGTAGAATCGCAATTGTTTTCGGTAGCTTTGTACTGATGAAGGGTGTAAGTTGCTCCCGAAATATATATATATACATAGATAGATTAGATAGATATAGATATTAATTTGACTGGCCGAAACGAACAAGCCTCCAATAAACGTTTTGTCTACCCAGGGTCACAAGAGTGGATTTTCCACTTCATCACGCTTACCTGCTCTCCCAACACCGGCCGGTTTCCCTATACTGCAACTCCTCTAGCCTGCCGAAGTATCACCCAGGATGTTGAAAAATGAACGCCTTACTCTGTGATGCTCCAAAAAGTCGCCAAGTTCTGTCGGCTTCTCATCAGTTGTTTCATCCTAGTCATTGATTTGCATTTGTTTTCGACTCCCCCTAACTGGTTACACGTTTTCTTCATTTGAGTCAAAATGCGATTTAAGGACTCCAACCCTTCTTACTATCCGTCACCTTGAGTCTAGTCAAAATAATCTTATTTAGTACATACGAAATTTTCTATGTTTAAGCCCCAATATCCGCACTGACCACTACCAAATAACTTGAAGAACACAATCACCAAAAATGCCCGGAAATCGGGGAGCGCAGCACGCAAAGCAGAACTCCATTATTGCACGGGCCAATAATTGGATTGAGGCAATCTTATCTTTCTAAAATGGGGAACACAGACGTAACACCGACGTTTATTACACTCATTTGAAAAATGGATACGGTTTGCAATTTGACTACTAGCCATTTCGATTTTTCGAGCGAAATAACATGAATATTGTATTTTAATACCTGTTTAAAGAATGCTTTCACCACTTTCATTCTTTACAGTAATCACTTCTTCCAATTACAGAAAGAGTAAGAGTTTCCATCTCTTCTTCATCAAGTTTCGAACGAATATACTTATGGCACAACCCCCAATCGTCAATTTGGAGGGTTAGACCTGGATAATTATTATACGGCGGTAGATTCCGCGGTAGTTTTCAGTCTAAGCAGCGTGCTGAAGTTCTTTCATATCACTGCATGTCAAACTTCTATATACCACGATTCCAGTCTGTTATTACCAATTCATGCGAAACTCCAATATTCGCAATTTCGATTAGCGTTTCCCGACTGCAGACAAGAGGCGGCTCCTTACGTGTAATTAATGTTCAAGGTTGCAGTAGAGGTCCGCCTCTACCTTGGTTTTGATTCAGATGTTTTTTACTCCCTAGCACTTGTTTAAAATTGCTTCCCTTCTTTCCTATTTAATTTCGCTTTAAGATTCTGCCCCTGGTCTACATCTGTATGTATTTATGGGCTCTTAGAGAACTCAACCTCAAACTTCCTGAATGTCTTGTCTAACTAACAATTTATTTACAAGTGCTTCTGTTTCGAAAAATAAACATAAAATTTTACTAGCCGTCTCCGATTTTAAGCACTTAATTCCACCTTTTTCTCCGCATCTTCGTCGATAATTCCTAGTCAAACTCTTTAATATTTTAATGCTAACATGTGCACATTAACTTGACGAATGCTATCATTTCAACAATTTGTTCGGTTTATTTTTGGTTCATCGACTTTGCTGGATGGAAAAAAATAATTTATGATCCATTAAATTAGCCATAGGTCTAAGAACAAGGTCAAGATCAATTCACAGCATTTCTGGAGAAAGCTTATTTAAAAAATGTTTGCATTTAGATTTATGGTTGGAGGATTTATTGGAAAAGTGAAGTCTACATTTGTTAGTATTTCTTTTTTGCTGGAAACGATTTTTAGACGATGACTTACCATTCCGAAAGATGTGGCCGCCAAGTGTTGTTTCTGAATTTTCAAGATAATTACTATCAAAACACCTACGCAAGTCACTTCGCTGTATACAGTTAAATTGTTTATTGTATTTCAGCTTAAATAATAATTCAATATGAATTTTTTGTGATTGTGAATCATTTATTCTCTCCACTTTATGTGTTGCTTGGTAATGAACGTTCCATCATTTTCGCCATATAGCTTCACATATAGATTCATTAACTTTATATTTAAAGACAAAATTTTAAATGATGATGATAACTAAAAGCAATCGTATGTTAGACTTTCCATTTTGAGTGTAACTTCTAAAGGTTTCTGCGTATTTCTTATATAAAAACAATTGACTGGATATTTGTTCCTAGCACGTAATGCATATGTCAGAATATTCACTTTAACGTGATACCGACATTCAATGACAATGACAACTTTGACCTACTATAACTTTGTTGCTAATATTGAGATTCCCACCATAGATAGGAACGAGCTTTCTATTAGAGCCTATATTACTGCGAAATGATGAAATGATTGTAGGATAAAGTTAAGGGGGTTTTACAGGCAGTTACCCAAAACTATAGTATTGTATCATTTTCAACAGGTATTGGCATGGAGAGTGTTCCGGAACATGAAAGAAAAAAATTACCAGTTTCCACCCGAAACCTCCGCCTTCTACTTTAAATATTAGAACTGAGACTAGAATGCAAAAGTACGAAACGAGACATTTGATTTGTTACTCCACAAGACTACATTTGATACCCACCTTCGCATGCATAGGGATGTAATTCACTGCATGTGTGGGCGTTCACAGTTTCCCCCCTCCCACCGAATTTCGTGTCAATCGGTGCAACCGTTTTTAAGGCAAGTGCGTGCAACGGACAGGCAGGCAGACAGACAGTAAGCCTATTTGAATAAGGTGTTATTTTACACAAAACCTTAAAGAATATTCTATCAAGTCTTCCTAATCAGTTATTCTGGTTAGTCTAGTCCCAATTATTGAAGGCTAAGTGAGCCCTTGCATTGCGAAAAAGTGGGAAATATGTACCCAAAAACTGCATTTCAGATTTTGCCGTTAACAACCATTTATTTCCAAAAAACTTAAATTTCACTTTCTGTCTAAATCTAGAATTGAAAACTAATATCTTTCCTTGTAATTTCCGCACCTTCTCAAATAAAATATTTGTGTATTTTTATGAGCTTACTGTTGGAAATCCCGACGTTCGTCCAAGGAATATGGCAATATATATAGTAATAATATAGGAAGCAATACTGAAAATTTTCGTGGACATTCTACTATTATTAACAAAACTTGAGTGAGTCAAATTCATATTTTTCGAGTGAATTTACTACACCTCATGACATCAGAGAATATCATTATGAATAATGCGACATTCGGAAAGCGTATGTATGATAGCAAGCTACATACATTGAGTGTTTCCAAACAACCGGACTGATATTAAGGAGTAAGGAGTCAAAATGTCAAACACTTAAAGTGAGACAGGGTTAATTTTCGGAATTTACCCAGGCCAAAAATCCGTAAAAAAACAGGGTGGCGTGCTTAGATAAAATCTAGGCCTCAAAATGCGTGCCATTTCGACATCTGCTCAAATAAACTTACTAATAATATATTGCCAACTTTTGGAAATTGACTGAAAAATCCTCCTTAAATTTATGCCAGGAATACCATGCCAAATTTTATAGAAATCGGGCCATTAAGTTATAGTAGTTCAAACTTAGCAATTTTACACAAATTCACTGGAAATAAGATGTTGATGTCATAATTAACGAGAATAATTGACATTCGAGTGAAATATTAAAATTCCATTCGTGAAGAATCTACTTCTCTTCAGCCCTTTTTTGTATCCGTTGTAGATTAAGCTCTTCACATTTACTAATAATATCAAACACCGAGTGTGAACCGTGTGAGGTTGACTATTATCAATACAGGGCTTTCCATCAAATTATTTTATTTAAATCGTTTTCTAAAAAATTGAGGGCAACGAAGTTTTTAACTATGTACACTCGGAACTGTCATGCACTCATCGCTTCTCACATAGGGAAACACAAAACCTGAAGCGACAAGCTTCCGGTTTCCCGACTTGTTACAATATTAAAATTGAAATAATTCACCCACTATGGCAGCTAGGGCATTGCTGGATCTTAGATAAAACTTAATTCTAAGATATAAATGTTAGTTTGTATAAATAAAGTGAGGCGCCTGGAAGTAATAAATTTCCAAATGCAAAAATTTTGTGTTTCTCCCCCTAAATTTTGCTGTTTAACCCAATCAGAGTGAAATTATGCGGTGTATCCAACGATTAATTAATTGAAATAATAAAAACTTGTTGTTTCTTTTTCGTTGGTGTGGGTATTTATTCTTGCAAATACCGATATTTCGGGAACCACTTGTTCCCTTCATCAGTGCAAACAAGTTTTTATTATTTCAATTGTTTAACCCAATTTTTCTCGAATTTCAACATACACAATGCATTAATTTTCTTACACCAAAAGAATCTCTATTCGATTGTGAAAAAAATTTTGTTAACATAATTTCATCCTCAATACTCAATTTGTAGTAGTTATAATACGTTAAATTGAAATTCACTCATTGGAAAAATACCCCAAAACTCTGAACTCTAAGATATTGATAAAAACCTTTCATAACTGTTAGATAATCCAAATAATTGATCTTTGTCAAGCATTATTCATTGGAAAACGCTATTAACACTAAACCTTGGTAATAGCGTCTTCCAATGAATAAAAGTTGACAAATATTAATTATTTGGATTAACTAACAGTTATGGAAGGTTTTTCCCTATTAAAATCGATTCAATGTGTGTCACAACCGGTTTACTCGAAAACACCAAAACCAATACTTACAAAATTTGATAAGAAGGTGGAAGGTACCATAACATCTAATACGTGACGCCATTTTGTATTATGGTGAGTTTGTGATACATGTGGTGTAATTTTTTCTAGCAAATATGGTCATGTGGCGAATCAAATGAAAGGACTCGATTAATACTTTTCGAAAATGGTCTTAATTCTGATATTGGTTGAGAAATTGAAGAGTGAGGGCTCAAAATATGTGGCCCATCGAACCGAAAAATGAAATCTAGGCCTCAAAATACATCCGATTCCGATATCTGCGCAAATAAAATTAATAATGGTATATTTCCATATTTTAGGAATTTATCTACCCTTTTAGTTCATGCTAGAAGTACAGTGGCATTGAGATAAGGGGTAACATAAGACACAATCTGGTGAATTTTGAAGAAAATTCCAAGTTATAGAGGGTGAAACCCTTCCATTTTTTGTGAATTTCGTGCATTCTACAGTGGGTATGACGTCATTATCACATATCAATTCGTCAATACTACAAGAAAGTGAACTCATAAGAATGGGGGGTCGCAAGAAAACATGTTGTTTTAGTTTTTTAGTCATTTGTATATCAATATAATTTCTCCAGACAGACATTTGTGTGTATGTTGATGAAGTTTGGGGCTAGCGTCTAATTCGGATAGATATATTTGCACATTAAACCAGCGGTATTCAATATACATACTATATATGTACATAAGCATGCTTTTGTGCACGAAGTAAATCAGAAATATGAGGATGATCAATTTATATACGTGCATGTGTATGTACAGTATTCGGAGTTTGTTTGTTTAGAGTGAGGATGATATCTATGTATGTAATTTGTATTTATATCTTGTAGTTTGGAAACACATGCAGGAATATGTTGGATTTGCAGCTATATACGGATGGAAACTGTGCACAGAAGATTCCCACATAAGATGAATACAAAACCTTTATACCTGAAGCGGGAGCCTCCGGTATTCCGACTTTTTTCCGCGGTGTCAAAGTTTTCCCATGAAAATGCAAAACTTTCTTTATATTGGCGTGCAAAGGTTTTCGTTAAAATTACAAAATTTTTGGCTTGATAATATATGTTTTAAAAAATGGTTTTCGTTCTCGTAACGAATGCACGAGCATGGGTCCACTGCGGAAATAACACTCGAATAATGTTTTTAATTTTACCATTAATTTACTCATAACTGGCAATCTTTTGATGAACAGAAAAGTTAAAAAAGGTCTAAATGATGTAAGGAATTACAAACATGATATTCACTGTACAGTTTTCAAAAATATTCTAGTGAAATTAGAAATTTCAGGAATCCCCTGCAATTCCAAAATTTGGGAAGTGTTAAATCTTCGCAAAAGATTCTGGTTTGCCCTAAAAGAGTTCTGAGTACCATGTCTATGTATAGAACAGGGCCGGCAGAAATAATTTATGCTGAAGCTCGCTGGAAAACCTAGCAATATTCGCAGCTAAGTAATTACCTCCATTGAGTTGGGGCCTAGAAATACACTAAAAGCTGACCTGACGGCAACGATCTTTGGCTATCGGAAACAGACTATGATTAGTTTCTGGAATGTGCGCACGCACTTCAACAACGGTAGCGAGGTTCTTCAGAATGCTCGCTTTCCAATCCGAGCAGGAACTCCAGCGATATAAACTGATTATGCTGGACCTAAGCAAAGTAGAATGGTGGCATTCTAGAGAGTACTCCTCTCCCTCTTCCGGCACCATGCTTTTGTACTCTGGAAAGCCAAGTGGTGCAGACGCGTGTCGGTTTGCTTCTAATAGCCATCGAAAGGCACGCTCTCTTGACCTGGAAGCCGGTTTCTGACAGACGTCTGACTGCAAAATTTCGGTCCAGGTCAAGGAGCTTCCTAAAGGTGACATTGCGATCGTCATGGGTGATGTGAATGCAAAGGTGGGATCTGACAACACTTTCCTCCGTATGTGATGGGGAAGCACGGTCTTGGCGACCGTCACGTTATTATAGGTTCACAAATTTCTGCAACTTACACGCCTACTCATTGGTGCAGATTGTTCGAGCACACAGCCTGCCATAAGTTGGGTTTCAATTGACCGGCGCCATGCGAGCAATCAGATCGACCACTTTGCTATCAGTAATAGAGTTAAGAGTTTTCTTCTGCATGTGCGTAAAAAAAGAGGGACTGACATCGACCTCGATTGTGATCATTATCTAATGATCGCTTACGTTCGGTTGCGTGTTGCGTCCGCCAGTTCTCGTAGGGTTGGAGAGCTGCAACCGTCTAAGTTCAATCTCGACAGCTTGCAAGACCCAGCTATCGCCGCCCGGCTATAGCTCGACATTAGGAGAGCCATCTTGCTGATCGGACGGTGGATCTACTGAGCAACTCGCCTGAGAATATTGATGAGCATTGTGCCGCTATCAAAAGTGTACTTTTCTCGGGTGCTGCACAGGTTGTCAGCCATGTCCCCAAGGGGTGTCATATGATTTGGCTGACTATGCAGTGGAAGCGGATCGATGAATGGAAGGGATGTACTGACCACTGTAAGTGATGGCGGACATGATGTGCTCGAACTCCGACACCAATTAAAATCCCGAGAAGTTCGTAGTGTACGCCGTGACATGAGACAATTTGCTATAGCACTAATCAGCGAAACCGAAGATGCCACATATCGCAATGATTTCAAAATAACATACCGCATCACGAAGCAGCTTACATAAAGGACGTCAGCGGTCCTCTTTTCATCCACAATGATGAACAACTAAATAGGTGGAAAGAACCATGGTTCCTAACCGTATTACATCCGGTGAGGTTCCGTCTTTGTGGGTAAAATAACTAGTGACTCTAATATGCAGATACGGACTGTTCCTTCAAGCGAAAGAGAAATTATTTCGACCATCAATGAACTCAAACGTAAAGTAAAACCGCTGGGCTTGACGGTTTCTCCGCAGGGTTATTTATTGCAGTACCTGAAGTTACTGTAGATGCTTCCACTTGTATGGAAATAATGGAAATCAGAGAGCCTTCCCAGAGAGTGGAAGAAGGGGATGATCTTTAAGATTCTAAACAAATCGGCAAACCGGAAACTGGACGCTTCAGGTACGAAAGGTTTTGTGGATTTTTTTTATAAAGACATTGAGTGTGCATTTGTTCCATTAGTACGTAGCACGTAATATATGCATATAATATGTGAGAGTGATATTGATACTCATTTTGAATTTACAAAGGGGCTCCATACAGGAGCGCCTCCACTTTGGCACAGGTTTCTTGTCGTATGCCATGTGATAAGAAAACGGAAGTGGGAGTGGATAGTATGTGACCTATCCACTATCCTATGAGAAGGCGCGACAATTGCATTGCGGGCTATGCCATGTAGTAGAATCCACTCTTCTGAGATGGCCGACGAATGGGTTGCCCCAAGGGCACTTGGCGTAGAACAGTGCGAGCGTCTTGGGAAGTTGTGTGTGGAGCTAAAGGGTATTTCACGTAACCGCGAGCCATGGTACCAAGGTGCGGTTGACGCGTTATACCCGACCATGGGGTGAAGGGCAACCATATATAACTTATCAAGGCAAATTCGTGTTAAAGTACCCTTTAAAGTTATTGGAATATTTTCGATTGAACGTTCTTCTTCTTCCAAAATTTTCAGATCTGCTTTAATGATGCTATTTTCACTTTTGCTTATCAATTCCACATAGTGCTCAGAAAACACAGTCACTTACTTGAGAGGTGATCATATCGGTAGCTGATGTTGGCACCCATAAAATTCTTGATAAAGCTTATGAAACATGATTCAGCCGATACAAAGTTTATAATATTTTTATTGACTTGAGCGAATCACTACCTTCGACTATTCGACTATTTGCACTAAAATAACAAGTTATTTGAATACTTGACCTGCAATGTGAGGATTGCTGATAGTACTTAATATTAGGAGATTTTTTAAATTCAAAAGTAATGTTAGCCGAATAGTATCGCAAAATAACAATCAAAGGCACTCTAGTTTCACAGCGATTATCGTTTTCATTTTCGTCTGACTTTAAATTCAAAAAGCTGAGATGAAGTTCAGGTACAACAGAAGTTATTCTATCTGATTGGATGTCAGATATAAAATTTTGCAAAAATACCTAAACGGAAGTTCAAGTCGAATTCTATTTGACATAAATAATGGAGCATAAAAACTCTTTCAAGCTTTCTAAAGAACCATACTCTCTGGTCAGTGACATGAGGCGTCCATCCAATGCAATATAATATTGTTCGATTGATGCATTTGGATCTCCAGCTACAGCTATGGATGGTGCTCTGCTCTCCAGATAGTCACAGTTTGCAAAGTTGCGCTCAAATTGATGTTTTTGGTTACTTTCAAAATGTATAAGAAAATATTATTCAACCTTTTTAGAAATGAACATCCCGTCGACTGCCTTTTCATCCTCTTAATTTCTTCCATTCATGTGCTTTAGGCGCAATAGGTTCAACACAGACAGTTTGTCAATAAATCAATCTAAGATAAAAATAACATTAGTAAATATAATATTTTGGGAGATTTTTCTTTCCCTGCCTTTAAAATCATAAACACACAGTTTTTATTGAAAAGATGTCGACTTTTATTTTTATTTATTTTTTGTAAGATGTGAGGAATTTATAATTAAAAAGAAATTACTTATTATTATGTCGTAGTTTCGACTCCGGCGTTTAAATGAAATGATGAATAAATGAACTATTTGCGTCAATGTTTTATCGACTAATCTTTTCGAGATGAATTAAAAACTCAGTTATTACTTACCAACTTGGGGCTCGGAAAGTAGAACTTATTTAACTGATAATTCATTGTTGATTGTTGTGGTAATTCCCGTCTGTACAGCACTGTCGTTTTTAACTATTGCTTCACAAATTGCAGCTCCGCAGGACATGTGCGATTTTGAATAATTTCAAAATTTTTATACTATCAGGCAACGTGAAAAATATCTGCATCTGAGTCTATTTCTGCATCAATAGCATTTAAAAAGCTTTCAAAATCCTTAACTTTAAAATCTTCTACTTGCTGGAAGATTTCGTTCCCTGTAACCATACGATTTTACGTTCCTTATAAGACTCAAAAGAGACGAAAAGTTGGACACGACAGCAACTTTTTACATATTTAGTTGGCTATATTAACACCAAACTTCTATAACAAGTCGGCAAACCGGAAGCTGGACGCTTCAGGTATGAAAGGTTTTGTGTATTTCATTGATAAACACATTTGAGTTCTCATCTGTCCCAATAGTACATAGTACGTAATATTTGCATGTATTATATGAGAATATCCACTTTCAGGTGATATTGACATTAAAAGTCTTCATTTTGCAAGGAAGTGATAACTTTGACCTATTATACCCTTGTTGGTGATAGTGCGATTTCGTCCCCCGCATTCCCCACCTTTCCAACAAATAACAAAACTAAGGCCGATTTTGTATCGAGACCTTTCATTTGATACCCCACATGACTGTATTTGGTGGAAAAATATGTACACCCCCCTTTTGCATGGATAAGGACCTCCATAAAATTCGACGTAGAATGATGTAAATCGCTGTATGCGTAAGCATTCATAGTTTCCACCTTTCCAACAAATTTGGTATCAATTGCTATAACAGTCTCTGAGAAAAATGCGTGTGACAGACAGACAGACAGTAGACCAATTTTAATAAAGTTTTGTTTTACACACGTTATTGATAGTGGTTAGTGCACAGATGTGGGATCCAATGAGAGCATTATATTTTCATTCTATTTAACCTTTCTAAGTTAACTGTAAAATAAATTCACCTACTCTAAAATAGATGAAATTGTAGAGATAAGATTATCAGATAAAGCAACTACTTATTGAGGTTTTGGGTAAACGCACAATCTTATTAGAATCGATTCAATGTCTGTCTGCTGAATCCCTTTACATATAGCCAGTGGCGCCATTTTGTGCTGAGTTTGAGGGGAGCTACCAGTACATTTGAAAGGGAGGTGTAAAATCTGTTTACCAAATATAGTCATGTGGGGTATCACATAACAGGGATCGATTAGTACTTTCCGAAAATGATCTTGCTTCTGATGTTGGGTGAGACATAGAGGAATGAGGGCTCAAAAAGTGTGCCGCAAAAGTGAAGCAAGACTCGCTCTCAGAACCTATCTAACCACATCTCTACAAAAAATCTATACCTCAAAATACATCCGGTAACGATAGCAGCACAAATAAAATTAATAATAGTATATTTCTATGTTTTACAAATCTACCTGGCAACTCCCTTAACTTTATACTCATCATCATCATCAACGACGCAACAACGGGTATCCGGCTTAGGTCCGCCCTAATTAGAAACTCCGAACTTCCCGGTTTGGCGCAGAGCTCCACCAATTTGGTATCCCTAAAAACTGTCTGGTGTCACTTCATCTCAGGCAGAGTCTACCTCGTCAGATCAATCTATTGAGCCGGATTTTATCCACAACCAGACGCCGAAGAATACATGAGGACTAGCAAGATCATTGTCTTGTACAGTAAGAGCTTCGACTCTTGTTGTCTGTTAATCGACGAGTTTTTTAATTAAATTAATTGCGAGTATACTTACCAGTGATCGCATTTGGTCGTGATCATTCGCAACAGGCAATCCCTTATTGAGTAAGTTGAATTATTTAAGGATTTATTTTGTTCTTCGTTTTGTATACTTTTCTGGTTCTTTTGGAAATCTCAAAAAACGATTTAATTTGTTCACGTAAGTATTTCCTCACCTCAAAAGTAAAACCAATCTTTAAAACTTATCCAGGCAATAAAATGTGGGCTTTTTATGAAGGTTTTCCTATGTGTAGTTCCCTCTCGATGTATACACAAATGTAGAACAAATCTTTTATTGCCTGATGACGTGATTGAAAAGGATTTATGTACAAGGCAATAAAAAGGTATTTACAAATATCGCATTGAGTGGTTTGGCTTTGAAAATAGCTGTATTGGTAAACCGTCCATTTTTGAATAGACTATATATTTACATCTTTTAGAATATTGCCCTAACGCCTATTGCTCGAGCTTGTGCTCTAATGTATGAGTAAATTTGAAAGGCTTTCGGGTCTGATATGTGACTCCGGAAGGCTTAGTGGTTACAGCAATAAGCAAATGCAACCGAAGATCGCGATTCAAATCTCACTGGTGGCAGAAGGGTTTGCATCCGATATCAGTCGGCAGGTATGTCGTATGAATGAATACTTGTGTCAAATCGGGGTAACGATCATGGACGATCGCAACGTTGATTAAATTAACTCCTAGTGTGTCGTTATTGTTAACACACTACTCGAACATGCTTCAAGTCCTAGATCCAAACTGAATCGTTGCGTCATCGATTGTTATGATGATTGAATTGGGATTATTTTTATATCACCTTAAAAATGTTAGCAAACTTCTATATAATAAACTATGAAAATCTCAAACCGAAATTCGAAATGATTTTGAAGTTATAGCCTGATCTGGCCCAAATATATTTTCGGCGATTAACTGTTGTATCTGTATATGTATGGGCATTCAATTTGAGTTTACGAATACACCCCGCCCTATGCAAAGAAACTGAAGGATTACAGTATGGAGCTGGAATCGTTAAATAGTTCTTACTATTCTCGAATTTTCGTTATTTAAGTTACGACCCCATCTACGCTACGCGGCGCGCTGTGCTGAATATAGTGTCGCGTCGCGTAGTGTATGTGGAAAATTATTCTGTATAAATATTTATTTCCATTCATTGGACGCTTCAAATATATTTCATTTATTTTTTCATTTCATGAGACTTGAAAGTATTTACACAATCCCATGCCATCGTTGGAAATTTTCTGTTATATCATTAAATTATAAGTTTTTAATTTTTGAAAGAGCAAATTTTTGCTGATTTGCGATCAATATTTATTCAAATATTTTGTATCGGGGTGACTCCTTAGTCTGGCAACGTGTTTATTAGCGGAACACTTAATTTCTTACACTATTGTGTTAGTCTCTTAGTCTTTATGGGAAATTAATGTTGCCAAAATACAAGGCACCACCAGAATACACACCGCAATTTTTGATTTTGATCGCTGAAGCAGATTAATGTTGGATGGTTTGGCAGAATCCTGCAATTGAATCCCATAAGTTCAGCCTTCATGAAGCATCGATTTGTAGATTATCAACTTGAAGTTCAGAGAAAATGATAATTTGTCGTGAAGCATCCCCCACAGGTTTTTTAACTTAAGGGGGCAATCCCGTGTGAAGGCCCTTTTCGCTTTTGTGTAAAACAAAACCTTATTAAAATTGATTCTGTCTGTCTGTCACACGCACTTTTCTCCAAAACGGCTAAACCAATCCAAACGAAATTAGGTGGACGGATCGGAACTATGAAATCCCACGCATAGAGTGAGTGACATAAATTTACGTGGAGTTTAAAGGGGGGCTTCCCATACATGCAAAGGGGGGATTAAAAAATTTCTTTCACCGGATAAAGTCGTGTAGGGTATCAAATGAAAGGTCTCGATTTGTACTTTTCGAAACGAACATTATTTTCGGCGTAAATTGCAAAGTGCGTAAGTAAGGAGTCAAAGTGTACGTACTTAAAGTGAGACTGATATTAGTTTTGACGTGAATTGCATAGTCCGTGAGTAAGGAGTGAAATGTACGCACTTGAAGTGAGACAGGACTCATTAAAATTCGAAAAAAATCTAGGCCACAAAATATGTCCCATTCCACATCTGCTCAAATAAACTTACTAATAGTATATTACCACTTTTTAGAAATTTACTGTAAAGCCCCCCTTAGATTCATCCATATCATCATCATCATCAACGGCGCAACAACCGGTATCCGGTCTAGGCCTGCCTTAATAAGGAACTCCAGACATCCCGGTTTTGCGCCGAGGTCCACCAATTCGATATCCCTAAAAGCTGTCTGGCGTCCTGGCCCACGCCATCGCTCCATCTTAGGCAGGGTCTGCCTCGTTTTCTTTTCCTACCATAGATATTGCCCTTATAGACTTTCCGGGTGGGATCATCTTCATCCATACGGATTAAGTGACCCGCCCACCGTAACCTATTGAGCCGGATTTTATCCACAACCGGACGGTCATGGTATCGCTCATAGATTTCGTCATTGTGTAGGCTACGGAATCGTCCATCCTCATGTAGGGGGCCAAAAATTCTTCGCAGGATTCTTCTCTCGAACGCTGCCAAGAGTTCGCAATTTTTCTTGCTAAGAACCCAAGTTTCCGAGGAATACATGAGGACTGGCAAGATCATAGTCTTGTACAGTAAGAGCTTTGACCCTATGGTGAGACGTTTCGAGCGGAACAGTCTTTGTAAGCTGAAGTAGGCTCTGTTGGCTGACAACAACCGTGCGCGGATTTCATCATCGTAGTTGTTATCGGTTGTGATTTTCGACCCTAGATAGGAGAAATTGTCAACGGTCTCAAAGTTGTATTCCCCTATCCTTATTCTTGTTCGTGCTTGTGTTTGACCAGTCCGGTTTGATGTTGTTGGTTCGTCTTCGGTGCTGACAATGCCACCATGTATTTTGTCTTGCCTTCATTGATGTGCAGCCCAAGATCTCGCGCCGCCTGCTCGATCTGGATGAAGGCAGTTTGAACGTCTCGGGTGGTTCTTCCCATGATGTCGATATCGTCAGCATAGGCCAGTAGTTGGGTGGACTTGAAGAGGATCGTACCTCTTGCATTCACCTCAGCATCACGGATCACCTTCTCGAGGGCCAGGTTAAAGAGGACGCATGATAGCGCATCCCCTTGTCGTAGACCGTTGTTGATGTCGAATGGTCTTGAGAGTGATCCTGCTGCTTTTATCTGGCCTCGCACATTGGTCAGGGTCAGCCTAGTCAGTCTTATTAATTTCGTCGGGATACCGAATTCTCTCATGGCCGTGTACAGTTTTACCCTGGCTATGCTATCATAGGCGGCTTTAAAGTCGATGAACAGATGGTGCAACTGTTGTCCATATTCCAACAGTTTTTCCATCGCCTGCCGCAGAGAGAAAATCTGATCTGTTGCTGATTTGCCTGGAGTGAAGCCTCTTTGGTATGGGCCAATGATTCATCCATAGGCCTTCCGAATCCCAGCATAGAGGACAATATTTCCTATATACGTGCTAACTTTCATGGAAATCTGGCCATTAACGCCAAAGTTACAGCAGGTCCAAAGAGATGCTGACGTCATAATTAACCGGAATAAGTGACATTCGAGTGAAATATTAAAGTTGGATTTATGGAGAATCTACTTATCTGCAGCAAATCTAATCTTTGAGAGATGTCCCATTCCGGTATCTACTCAAAGAAATTTACTAATAGGATATTATCAACTTTTTGAAATTGACTAAAAAACTCCCCTTATCCCCCTCATCCTAGGTGTACTAAATTGCACCGACATAGAGGACAGCCTCGTGCATATACATGTAGCTTCTCCCCCACCATACACACACACACACACACGCGCATATACATGCCAAGTTTCATGAAAATCCAACTATTAGTGTCAAAGTTATAGCAGTTCAAACTTATCAATTTCGTGCGAATTAATAGCATTCTAAGCCATACAAATAAGATGTTGACGTCATAATTAACGAGAATAATTGACATTCGAGTGAAATATTAAAATTCCATGCAAGAAGAATCTAATTCTCCCCAGTCTTTTGTTATATTTGATGTAGGTTACATTCTTGGCATTTGCTAATAATATTAAACTCATAGTGTGAAGCATATGAGGTTGACTATTATCAATACAAGTCTTTCCATCAAATGATTTATTCAAATCGCTTTCTAGAAAATAGAGGGCAATCGAATTTTTAGCTATGTGGCACGGAACTGTCGTGCACTCGTCGCTCCTCACATATTTTTATTCAGTCTTCAGTTCACAAGCGGGGTCGGCTCGTCGTGATCGGTTTCGTTATTTTATCAGCCTGATCAGCATGTAATCGCGAGGCCTTCAAATCCCCATCCAGTGTAT
Organism: Hermetia illucens; assembly: GCF_905115235.1. NCBI lineage: Eukaryota > Metazoa > Arthropoda > Insecta > Diptera > Stratiomyidae > Hermetia > Hermetia illucens. The sequence continues at coordinate 86,295,726 of NC_051852.1, read as the reverse complement.
CAAGCCACCATTGTTTTGGCCGCCTTTTTGTTTGCTCACCATTGACTTCGATGTTCTCACCAATACTGGTTTTTGAATAGCGTGAATTACGTGACCACACCATCGAAAATACTTCTCTCGCAGTTTTTTCCCCGATCGGTGCAAACCCATAACGATTGCGGATATGCTCATTTCAGACGTAATCAAAATGTGTCACGCCACCAATGCAATGCAACATCTTCGTCCCCATTACCGCAAGACGCCGCTCATTGCCCTTTATAGTCGGCCAACACTCAGAACTATAGGGAGCGGCAGACGGACGAAATTGCAGTGAATTTTAGATTTGGGACGTGCGCTGACACGTCGATCACAAAGAACACCAGTTGGGGAATGCCACTTCATCCAGGTTGCATTAATGCGTGAAACAATTTCATTACGCAGTTCTCCATTGGCTGATACCATTGACTCGAGATATTTAAATCCCTGAGTTCTGGCAATGGCAGTGACCTGCCCCTCGAGGTATTTAAATCGCTCAGTTCTGGCAATGGCAGTAACCTGACCAGAACTGAGCGATTTCAATATCTCGGGTCAATGCTATAAGCCAATGAAGAACTACATTATGCTCCTCACATAGGGAAACAAAACCTTTTATACCTGAAGCGCCAAGCTTCCGATTTCCAGACTTGTTTGATATTTGGGGTCGTTCGGAAATTACAATGTTAAACAGGTAAAATGTCACATAGCAGGTTTATGTCGATCGCCGTTATAAAGCGTGTTTATAGCTCCGAATGACGTTCGAATGACTTCGCTAAATTCATAAAGATTGAAGCCAAGGCATTGTATGTATTTCTTCAAGAAACCTAGGGTTTATGAACTAGGTATAGCAGATTAATGATCATTCATCATAATGAGCATTCTACTTTTTAGAAGGCCCTTTCTCGAAACGGTTTGCAGAAAATTTGCTGGCAAAACAGCCTAAAATCTATCCAACGAAATTCTTTGAAATTTTCATCACTTATGCCGAACATATTTCTACCGTCCGCAAAATAGGATAATTGCGATTCATTCAGTAGTATTTTTTTATTCATCAAAGAGACTTTGAGAAAACACCTAAATTTACAAAGAAAAAGTTTAACAAGGCACTAAAAATTTACCTTCTAATATTTTTCAATAATCCTAGTTTGCGGACTGTGGTTAAATCCGTTTACATTTTCCCTTTAAGATGATCAACACCTCTTTTTGGTAATGGATATATAAGTTGCTTCGTAGGTAGGTAGGTAGGTAGGTATCAGTGGCCGCTCCGAGGAGCCCAATTAGCGCTTTGGTGCGCCGTTTTGATGCCACAAACTCCTAAGACCGTGACTGTTGTTATAGGAACAGGGAAGCGGAGTCCAGCTGGCTCAGTGGATCAGTGGCCGCTCCGAGGAGCCCAATTAGCGCTTTGGTGCGCCGTTTTGATGCCACAAACTCCTAAGACCGTGACTGTTGTTATAGGAACAGGGAAGCGGAGTCCAGCTGGCTCGGATCCTCAGAGCCAGCCCGTAGCATTCACGAAGGAAAGCAGTTCTCCGACCCTGTAACTAGAAATCTCACTGAGGTCCCCAAAGAATGGTTTACCCAGTGTCCGCAGCCTGACTCGAGCCAGAGCCGGGCAATCGCAGAGAAAGTGCATGAGGGTTTCCCTTCCTTCTCCGCAGCTTCGGCAATGCGAGTTGTAGGGTAAGCCGAGCCTAGCGGCATGGTCCCCTATGGGCCAGTGCCCCGTGCAGACCGCCGTAATCTTGAATGCATTTGCACGCGTCTGGCACAGGAGCTCTCGTGATCGGGCTATGTTATAAGCGGGCCAAATTCTCCTTGATTTGGCACAGCTTGTAAGCCTTCGCCATCTCAGGCCCGCGGCTGCTAGGTAGTGCGAGTAAACTCGGCCCCCGACAGCCGCCAGCGGAACACCGACTGTATTCGCCGAGGGACTGCCAAGAGCAGAGCCTTGCCTGGCCAATCCGTCAGCCCGCTCATTCCCTTCTATGTTCCTATGCCCGGGAACCCAGAGGAGAGTGATCTTGAGCGTGCCGCCCAGATGGTTAAGCGTGTCTCTGCACTGCCCCACCAACCGGGAAGATGTCGTCGTTGAGTACAAGGCCTTGATGGCCGCTTGGCTGTCGGTCAGAATGGCTATGTTACGCTTGGGACTCGAATCACGCTCCAGCCATCGGCAGACTTCCAATATCGCCAGTATTTCCGCCTGGAATACACTGGCGAAACCTGGGAGACCATACGACTTGGATACACCGTGTGTATTCGAGAAAACCCCCGCGCCGACTCCATAGGCCAGCTATGATCCGTCCGTAAAGAATACCGTGTCATAGTCTTGCAACACGCCGCCGGTCTTCCACTTTGCCCTGGTTGGAAGGTCCACAGCAAAGTTTCTCGTGAAGTTCAGCTTGCGTGTGACATAGTCCGTGGGGGATGCCCAGATTTCTCGAGGTATTTCATCTAGAATGTTGCTGTGGCCATAGGACTTCGCTGCCCAGCATCCGGACTCACGCAGTGTTACGGCACTGCACGCTGCAACATATTTGATGTGGAGGTCAAGGGGGAGGAGATGCAGGAGTACATTGAGAGCATCTGCTGGACAAGACTGCAGAGCCCCCGTAGCACCTGCACACGCGGTTCTTTGAATCCTATTAAGCTTCGTTCTATTGTATTTCTTCTTTAAAGCCTGCCACCATACAATAGATCCGTACGTCAGGATCGGACGCACTACAGCGGTGTACATCCAGAGAACCATCCTCGGCAGGAGACCCCATTTCCTGGCAAAGGTTCTCTTACAGGCATAGAAGGCTATACATGCCTTCTTAACCCTCAGTTCTATGTTCAACCTCCAATTTAGCTTAGGATCCAGGATTACACCCAAATACTTCACATTAGAGGAAAGAACCAATCTTTGTTCATTCAGCCGTGGTAGATGGAATTCAGGTATCCTTGTCTTGGTGGTGAATAGCATCAGTTGCGTTTTGGTTGGGTTTATGCCGAGTCCGCATCTTGCGGCCCACAGGCACACCTTTCGCAACGCTCCTTCCATAATGTCGCTCATAATGGACAGAAACATCCCAGATACTAGTATCACCAAGTCGTCGGCATACGCCACCACCTTCACCCCGCTGCTGTCTAATGTACGTAAAATTTTGTCCATTACTGTTAACCAGAGCACCGGTGAGATAGCACCACCCTGGGGCGTGCCTCTGTTCACAGCTCTGGTCAAGTGGTTGCCTCCCAGATCGGATTGGATTATCCTGGTACTCAGCATGGATATAATCCAATGCGTGAGATACCCCTCCAATCCAATACCGGTCAAGGCTTCCTTGATGGCGTTGGTACTGACGTTGTTGAAGGCTCCTTCTATATCCAAAAAGGCAGCAAGGGTATACTGCTTGTACTGCAGCGACCGCTCAACCGTGCCAATTACCTCGTGGAGGGCGGTTTCCGTGGATTTTCCTTTGAGGTAGGCATGCTGGGACTTAGAGAAAGGCGTTCTCTCCATAATCGTCCTTAAGTGAATGTCCAGGACGCGTTCTAGGGTCTTCAGCACGAAAGAGGTCAGGCTGATTGGTCGAAAGTCCTTCGCGGACTCATGACCGCGCCTGCCCGCTTTCGGTATGAAAACCACCCGTGCGCGCCTCCAGGACTGCGGTACGTATCCTAAAGTGATGCAGCTCCGGTAAATCTCAACAAGCCACGGCACAACCCTTTCCTGCTGCTTCTGTAGCATGACTGGCATTATGCCATCTGGGTCCGGAGATTTGTATGCGGAGAAGCTGTTTATAGCCCAGCCGATCCTATCCCCGGTAATTACCGATTTGATAGTCTCGCACAGCTGGGGTTGCCGCAAACCCTCCAAGCGAGATTCTGACTCACAGTCCTCCTCGCTGGAGGGAAAGTGCGTTTGCACCAGCAGCTCCAAGGTTTCACTAGAAGATTCGGTCCAGGAGCCTTCCGACTTTTTGAGGAAGGATGGACTCTTATGTTCCTTGGACAGAATCTTATTGAGCCTCGCGGATTCACTAGTGCTTTCAATGTTCTGACAATAGTCTAGCCAAGACCGCCTCTTGGCGGTCCTGATGGCCGACTTGTACTTCTTTAGGCAGTCCTTGTATGGCTGCCAGTATTTTTGCCTGTAGCAGATGTTGAAGATTTCTCTGGTCAACTTCCTGAGACCAGAGAGATCTTCGTTCCACCACGGTGGCAGGGTCTTTTTGCTGTACTTAGCAGGGCACGAGACTTTGAAGGCGGTATCAAAAGCCTTCTCCAGAGCCCCGACCTTTGACTCCAGTTCGTTTGTCGTGCCAATCCTACCAATTTGCGCACCGGAGAGTTTGTTCTTAATTACCTGACCAAACTTTCTCCAGTCGATCCTCCTGGGGTCTCTAAAGGGCTTGGAGACCTCTGCGGCGAGATCTAGACTGAAGAGTATCCAACTGTGGTCAGAGAAGGATCTCTGGTCAGACACTCTCCAGTCCTCCACCCTAAGAATCCCGTTGTCGGTTATTAGGGTGATATCAAGGACCTCTTCCCAACCGTCACAGTTCTCCGAGCAGGAGAAATGAAAGGTTGGTGTACTGCCCCTGTTACACACCGATAAATTTGAAGTAATAATAAAATCAAAGAATGACTCACCCCTTTCGTTGATTTCAGAGCTGCCCCAAAGCGTATGCCTTGCATTTGCGTCGCAGCCTATCAGCAGGTTGGCTTTCTTTGGTGTTATGGTGTTCATCAGATGTTGTAGTTCTTGTGGCGGAGCTGATCGGTCGTGAGCCATGTACGCCGAGGAAATATACACGTTCTCTGCCCCCACCTGCTCCAGCTTGACCACAACTAGGTCACTGGAACTCAGGTCCGGGCACAGAAAAGCGTGCAGACTCTTCCTCGCAAGAATACATGCTCTAGGTTTAGCCTGATCAGCGTCTCCTGTGCTGTGGAATAGATTAAAATATTTGTTTTGGAGCCCTTTGATGGTTCGGTCGCTTCCGACCCAGGGCTCCTGTATTAATGCAATGTCGATGTCTTCCTCTAAGAGGAAGACGAGCAGATTAGCCGAGGCACACTTCGAGTGCTGCAGATTTATCTGCGTTACCCTCAGCATGATCTGCTTGCGTATTTCAATAATAAACAATGCTATCAAGCTGAAGAAAATACTACGCACGTTCAACATGTTAATAAATATATGATGAAAAATTCGTATTTGTGCGTTTATCCAGTTCTTCACAAAAAAATTCTAAAAAAAGCAAAGAAAAACGGCCTTCACATGGGATGACCGCCTTAAGCGTGAATTTTTGATTTTACGTCTCTATACAATATTTCCAAGAAAGTTTTCTATCAAAGTGTATCCGTAGGTATTTAACTTCATTCGATTAGGGTATAACAATGTTGAGGACAATTTCCTTTTCGCAAAGTTATCGCACAAGCTTCAACTCGTTGATTTTCATCCACCACATTTGAAGCCAGCTTTCTACTTCCCTTAGATGCCATTCTAGTCTCAGAGGAGCTAGTTTTGGGATTGCATGTGAACTTAAGATTGGCGTATCTTCAGCAAAGGTAGCCGTTGTAGTTAGCCTGCTAACAGGGAAATCTGCTTGTAGATAAGGTACAGTATACATATATAAAAAGGATTGTGGGAATAAACACGCAGTAGTAGTTTGATTTTATTGATAAGGCCAACCTTTTTGAAAACTTGCGCCGTACCTAAGAATACTGCTGTGCAATATCTTATTCCTTTCCCCCGCAATAAACGCTTGGTGCTTATTGAATATCCAGGAAGGCCAAATGACAATAGGAGATCGATTCGTCCTTTTTTCAAGTAGGCTGTGAATGCTTTGGCTTTGTACTCATTAGTTTTAGCCCAATTTCCTACAGTAGGGTTCAGCGGGGACTCTCTGAACATTGGCCTATTTATCTTATAGCTGCAACGTATAGTCACAGGAGTTATAAGCAGACGAATGGGTGATTTTCTTAAAAATTTCCATAATTAAGCCATTTCATTCATTTCAGTCATTTGAAGGGTAACATAATGAGGCAATTTTTGTCAACTTTGCAGCTTTGTAAGTTTAAGTTACCGTTACGGTATTGCAATTGAAATTTAGATGAAAAATCGATTTTGAAATTCATTTACCATTTAAATAGTTATATCTTGGAAGTGATGATGACCTCTGCAATTGAAAAAATACACTATTGTTGATTTCCTCTTTGAGCGTTCACTAATTTGTGCAGAATTCATCGAAGATAGTTCTTACTGTGAACTTTGTTTTGGCCTTCGCTTTTCACTACATCCACAAATTGCACTTTAAGACGAATACATGGGGATGGCAAATTAACGCAAATTAAATGTGTGTGGCAGCCAGAGATCAGCATATTTTGTTTTATTGGAAGATAACTGAAAAATACTTTTTTGATCTTAATAAAATGTACCACATACGTTTTATACTATCATAGTATATTTTATTTGAAATGAATGCAAATATAATTGAAATGAAAATATTTTTTTAAGGCATATTATTCCCAATTTTTCCCGACTATTTTACTTTATTAAATATTTAAAATATTAAAAACGTAAAATTTCTTTAAGCAAGAAAATCCCTGCTTATTTTAAGCTTTCTGCAGTATCTCCCTTCTTAAGCCCATTTTTGTTTGGATGTTTCCATCATCAAGTGAATGCAGACTTAGGACTTCCCAATCCCTAAAGAAATTGTCCAGCCTTGGGCAAGCTTGGGTCGCACCCTCGTCGTGTTTTGTGAATTATAAAGGAGAGAGTATAACATCTACGAGCCGCTTCAGTCACACTGCTCCCAGGGCTGAGGTGAGGCAGGGTCTGATGAGTTGCCTCCGCCCTAGTAAGAAACTGTAGCGTTTTCGTCCCTCTTTTAATTTTGGAACCTTGGGTGTTAAACCCAAAAAGAGGAGCCCGGAGACCATCAAGAGTGAGAGCAAGTTGCTCTGAATTTGGTCCCGTCCGGCGTCAAGTGGATGCGGACTTGACACTCCCCAATCCCTAAAAAAAATAATTTTTTATTATTTAATTTGAATTGGTTTACTGCCATTTTTATTATCTTGGAAGCAACTGCACAATTAAGCAGCATTTTGTTCAGTACAATACTATTTATGTTGTACTCACAATATTTCCCAAAAATATTGTGTCTGGTCCGTTGAGTCGCCTCGTTAAAATCTCAATTCATATTTGCCTGTCATTCCGACAGTAATATTATACTAGAAAGTCTAGCCAGTAGTTATATATCCTTAATAACATTGATTATATGGCTATCATAGACCTTATCTTTGTCATAGCATGTCAGGCAAATTTAAACAAATCGCTGCCGAATTCTCACAATGCGCTCAAACTAACCCCATGATTTTCTGAGAAGCTTGTACGCCACTTCCACTGCTGTACAACACGTAGTTATAGGCGAACCATTGGTCGGTCATCTTGGGATAGTGAGCTTCATTGGATGGCTTAGCCAGCAATAAAGTTGTCGTTCTTATTTAAAGTGTAATTTATCCAATGCCGCTTCCAATTTCTAATCATCGTCTGGCCCGTACGCTGATCAAGTTCTTCATTAGTTTCTGTCCTAGGACAGAATACCTCATGATATGATGCAGGGCGAACAGCCTGAACTTGATGTTGGGGTTAAGATTCGTCCAATCTATTCCATATTTTGGACAAAAGAGCGAAGGCGAATTTAGCGCAGTTAATGCGTCCAGCGGCGACAAGTTCAGTGCCATTGTCGCAAAAAACCAGATTTCCTAGGTACACAAATTGATCAACGATGGTCTGTCCATATTCTGTCCTTTAGTAAAGGTAAGAAAAGTGTGATGACCCGTTATCTTGAAATAGCTCATATTCTCTGCCGGCAAATGCCATAGTGACACGGAAGCAAAGGTAAGCGATCACTCGAAGCCAGTGCCAGAGCTTCTTTGGTTGCGCGCATTTAGGAGAAAACTCCTTAACTGATGGTGTTATGGTCCATCGGATTAGACCTCACCTTTATCAAGTCGCTCTTGAATTGCATTCAATTATTCATTCAAGCTATCCTTTTCCACTCCATCGGAAATCTCCCTTGATACGCACCGCTGCAAAATTGTGATACTTCCTAAACCTTCCTCACCTAAACCGTGATCCGACAGTCAAGACCTTGTGAAGAACCGATAACCAAGTAGCGTTGACTAAAAGAGGCAAAAAACAGTCAACATAGAATTGCCTCGAGATCTTAAAGAGGAAAACTATTTTAATGCTGAAAAGAATCTGGTTACGGTCGCCCCTTTAATGGCGTTTCTTAATAACTACAAAAATTAGTTGGAGCTTAAGAATAAACTCAATTTCTTCCCTGGTTATTGCAAGAGGTGATTAACAGGTATAGAAATTTTGGGTTAGCAAGCTGAAAATTTTGAAACTTGATTACTGATTCAGATAGGGACTAACCTCACACCGAAGACTTTCTGCTATCGAAAATAGATTATGATTGGAATGTGCGCATTTTCCTCCTTAACGGTATCAAGGGTCCCCAGAATGCTTGCTTTCTCCAGCTCGAGGTAATTCCAACGATTTAAAGCCTAAGCGAAATAAAATGGTGGAATTCTTCAGAGTGCTCTTCTCCCTTTTGCTACATTCATGACAAGGTACTTTTGTACTTTGGAAAGCCAAGTGCTAGCAGATGCGAATCTGGTGTCGGTTTGTTTTCGATGCAAACGCGCCACGCACTGTTTTGACCTGGAAATTGGTTTCGAACGGAATTCTGAATGCAAGATCCCGGTCCAACTTAGGAGCATCGCAACTGTACATTGCAATAAACCAATTGAGACTTAAGATATAGTGAATAAAAATGCCTTCTACGACGCGCAGTTCAGGAGAGGCTTCCTACGAGTGACATTGTGATCGTTATCTGGATACCCCTTGTAGGATACAGCTGTCACTGGACATTGGGAGAGCTATCTTGCTTATCGGATAGCAGAAATACTGACTAACCCGCCTCAAAATATCGGGTGTTGCGCAGATCGTTAGCTGCGCCCCGAAGGGCCATTATAAGGTCTGGTTAACTATGGAATCGTGGAAACGGATTGATGAACGGAAGCGATTGAAGGCTCTATCAACCACTGCGAATGATGGCAGGCGTGACATGCTTGAACTTCAATACCCAGCGAAATGCCGGGAAGTTCAGCGTAGAGCGCACCGTGACAAAAGGGAATTTATTATTGCGCTGTTTAGGGAAGTGGAAGATGCCACAGAGCGCCTTGACTTCAGAAGCGTTTACAGCATTAAAAAAGAGCTTGCATGCGGTGGAAAATCTTTTGAGGGTCCTGTGAAGACCGTTATCGGTCGACTTCTCCTCCACGATGACGAGCTATTGTACCTAAAGTTACGGCAGAGCCGCTACCTCTCCTTGAGAGAAAATCCTGGGAATCCTAGAACCGTTTTGAGTGTGACAATGAGAGGGGAATCGGCATGCTCCCTGCCGTTGCAAAGATAATAGTTAAAGTAAGCCTGGAGCGAAAAAGAACATCTTGAAGGTTTGATCGACAGAGAGCGGGCTGATTTCCGCTCTCGACCTGCACTGGCCACATCACCACCTTATGGATCATTTTGGAACAGTGCATGCAGTCATCGATTTTAATAAAGCTTTCGTTAGCGTAAACCAGGACGGTGTCTGGAATGCTCTACGCAGGAGGGGCATTCGGGACAAACGAATAGCTATTATCAGAGCGACATATGATGGCGACTAAATTTGACGTGCCGAACCGTGGGAAAAAAAAATTTGGTTATTCTTGCTGGTGCCATGTAGAGTGTAGTTGGTTGGTTTCTATGTTTTCCGAATTTCAGCTTCGTACATTCGTTGGTTATCAGGTAAGTTTCCTTTTCAAAATTCCAATAGGTAATATGCTGGCTTGAAGAATGCATTCCATCCTCGCAATAGCTGAATCCCAATGGATTTTTTTTAAAAATTGAAAATTGAGAAACAGTGGGATTCTGAAAGGAAGTTGGCGAGCAAAGGGATAGATGTCGTGCAGGGGTAGCCGAAAAGGCAGGGAATCGGTTTTATGAGCTAGCGGTGCATAGTTTTCGATATTGTAACGGCGTTAATCAAGTTTTGGTAAATTTCTGCATGCGTGTGAGGCGGAAGGATAAAAAGCGAAAACATAGTGTACCAAGAGGGCGTGATTAACGAACGTCAAAGAGGTACTTGCTTTGCTGCCGCTGATGTGCATTTCTGCAGTTTCTTGCTAGAACAATCGTATAGTGATTTTGTGGTGGAGTTCTAGTTTCCAGATGTGGGAGGTCCTATCTTGAGCCAAGACAATATATTAATTAAACCTAATTAACCGGCTATAATGTAAATATCTGCAAAACATTATCATTTGGATATGTAGCAGTTTCAATATTTACTTCAATTCGGTCGGGAAAAGTATTTGAATAAACAAAGTGAAATTATAACTAAAATAAGGATGAAGTTTATTTTTCTGCCCGCCTGACAAAGCGTTTGAATCTCATGAAATATGCATCCTCACAGACTCATATTGACTTCATAACAGCTCTTTAAAAATTTTGCGGGAACGGTTCTAGCAAGTTAGTCGATGCAATTTCAAAGTTGGTGGGAACTTTCCATAGAGTGAATAAAGAGGAAGTTAGTTGCAAGTGATTTCAAGTAAACTTTGAAGAATTACTAAAGTGGCAAAGTTTGTAGCTCCACTCTTGTTTACACACTAAAGAGTCGAGAAAGTGTTATGAAGGAGGAAGGACTGTTATTTGCAGCGAGTTTAATGATATTTAGTTGGTAACGGTTGATGAGCACATTACACGTACGGTTGGGGTTTAAACTTCTCGCTTCATTGTTTTCTCTAATTATTTTATTGCATCTTATAAGTATTTAGCATGGAACAGACAATTTTGATGGTTCCCGGTGGAAGGTTATGGAGAATATCCAGCGAGAGCCCCTCTTTTCCTGGGATATTAAGAACTTTGCAGAATGGTGTACTCATACATAGTTTCAACCAAACTACGCGACCCGCTAGGACATCTAAAGAAATGGTAAAGGACTTCGACACAATTCTTCGAGCTGAACTGAAAACTACCACCACCCTACTAAATTGCATTTCGTCAAGTGTCCTATATGTAGTTCTCCTTCTTCTTTACTTATAAACGCTCAATATAGTTATTATGATTGATAGCCACTACAAAAACATATGCGTAGTAAGGCGTCTTGTTAACTAACGAAAAATCAACCTTGTTGCTTGGAACGTGGCGATCATTTGAAGTTTTCCGGTCCTGCTATATGACGAAAGTGCAACTATTAACTACAGCCTGCGGCTCATATCAGTAAATTGGATGATCTTTGATCATGACATCTGCTTACTCTCTCACCAAATCATAGATCGGTTACAGAATACACATGATGCCATCATCATAGAATTTGGTCTGCAGAAACTACATATATCCTTGATGGCTGAAGTGAAGAAGTGCTCAAAGGTGGAGATTCCTCTAATTATCTGATTCGTACTTTGTGCCAACCCTTATACCAGCAATACTGCACTCAATCTAGCCTGAAACCCTTTATTTATGTTTTGTTTTTATTTAAGCTATTGTTAAACAGTTTAAATTTGTAAATTAGCATATATATCTGAGTTAAAGAAATGCAGCTTAACTAATTTTCTTTAACTCCCATTCAATTCCTGCTAATTATCAGTAAAAGTTGAACATAAAGGTAGGCTGAACCCCACTAGGACGCGTTCTACTAATATCAGAACTTAAGGAGAAATAGCAGGTTGAAATAACTTTTTATCCCTCCCTCCTAGCAAATCCCGGCTGCAAAGCGTTTTGTTCAGGGATGTAAAATCCAATTTAATATAATTTATTTATTGAAATGCATTTCAATTCCATCGATAATTTCTCGGACATTAATTCAAGGTACCGGTCGCAGAAAGAATTCAACCGAAAAAAAAATTACTTCGAACCCTTCTTACGCTCATCCTAGATCCGCAAAATATGTTTCGCGCTAAAGTACTACTCACTACGAGCAACATATAAATGGAACCATCGTGTACCCAAATATTCTTCTATAAAAAAGCAACAAAAACCTTCCATATCTAAATCGCCGAGCTTTCCGTTCATTGGGATTCTTTAGGCGTTTTCTTCTTGACAAACCTGACGCCTTTAAATGGTCTTTAAATCTAATAGTGTTTGCTCCAGCATTTGCTTCCTAAGTATTTTTCAATCTACAGAAACGAATGACCGGCCAGGATGTCGCAATTGAGCTAACCTTATCTTATTTATCTCTCTTTCCGGCGTGGAAATTTTGGACTGCTTGGTCGGGTTTAAATTGTTAATAATTTCAATTATAGATCTTTAAATCACAATAACGTTGTCTCGGCTTCATTTACTTTTCTTTGGCACAAGAAGTAACTTCGATTTTTATTATGGTTTGAATATGCTTCAGGTTGGGGCTGCATAATTCGGCAAGTCCTCAAACAACCTCCCAGCGGTGGCTGCTGGAGACCAGCTTCGGGCTAGCCAAGAGTGTTTAGGGCCAGGCTGGGAGTAGGTTCATCCAACTGACGATAATTTGCTTGACTGCTGATATTGCTGCTGGGGCAAGCGAATATAATGAATGAATGAATGAATGAATGAATCGAAAAAACAGGTCGGGGTCTTCTCCCCTGCACTGGAAAACGTATATATAGAACACCGAGCCAAGGTGGAACACTATACCATGAAATATGCATGGCCAATGGGGGGCGGGGGAATTGGTCTCTAGCATCTCCTGGATAGTAAAATGAAACACGGAAGATACGTTCTCTGCTTTGAATCTTCCTGATTGATTTGTGGATTCATGTCACCGCACGCGCCTACGAGGCGTATAGTTCAATTTCAGACCATACGACGAGGGTTGCATGCGACCTCTGGCTCGCATCTGGTTGCCGAAAATTCGTATAGATAACAAGTTTGTCCAATCCCTGCGTCTTTTGGACGACAGGTGGTATTCCAAGCGAACAGTCAATCTTTTCTGCTCCGGATAAATGAACTGAACGGGCACTGGAAAATAGGAACTATAGAATAACGCTCCGCGAAACCGGACGGAAATCTTGGTCCAGTTGAGGTCGCCAACGAGCCGCGGGAGGAAATGAAGATCGACGATCCGTCAGGGACTGAGAAACCTGCTACCCAAGTTTACCATATTGAGGGTAGTGCAGGTAAATCTGCAGCACTCGAGGTGTACCTCAGCTAATCTGTCGGTTTTGAGGAAGTCATCGATGTCGCCTTAATACCGACAATGTAGAACAATTTATTCCACAGTACCAGAAACATTGAACGGGACAGGCCTACAGTACGTATCCTCGCCAGGAAGAGCCTGCATGCTTTTCTGTCTGTAAACCTCAGTTCCAGCGTCTTTGGTCAAACTGGAGCAGGCAAGAGCGGAGAACGAGTATATCCCCTCGGCGCGATCAGCTCGATCAGAAGAACTACAACATTTGACGTCCACCATCGCATCAAGGCAAGCTAACTTGATGATAGACCGTTACGGAAATGGAAGGCATGTGCTTTGAGGTAGCTCGAATATCAATGAACTAGATGAGCCTTCCTTTGACTTTATTGTTAACACAAACCTATCAGAATATAACAGAAGCAGTGCACCAACCTCCCATTTTCCTAGCTCGGAGATCGGTAACGGATGGGAGAAGATCTTTGTTATCACCCTGTTAACCGACAATGGGGCTTTGAAGGCGGAGAGCTGAAGAGTGTCTGACCAGAGATTTTTCTCAGATCATAGTTAGATACTTTTCAGTCTAAATCTCGCTGTGGAGGTTTCCAACCCTTTCAGAGTACCGTGGAGGACCGACAAGAGGAAGTTTGGTCAACAACGAATTGATGTCAAAAGGATCAGGAAAAGGCTATCGAAACCGCTTTAAAAGTCTCGTCTTCTGCTGGATATAACAAGAAGGCATTGCAACCGTGGTGGAATAGAGATCTGCCTAGCCTCAGAAAGCTGACCAGAGAGGTCTGTAGCATAAAAAAAAGTGATGAAAGTCGCCCGTCAAGACTGTCAGAAAACTGTCTTAGCTGGACTATTTTCAAAACTTTGAAAGAAACCGCCAGCGAGACGCAGTAATCGGCAATTACTGAGAACTAAATCAGCAGAAGAGCTTCTCTGTATATAAATTACCGAGCTAGCTGGAATTTTAGAACTCAAGCGGTACTTTTCATTCTACTAAATTGAACTGGATTTATTAAACTAGACAAAAAATATTATAATAAAAATTATTGTTAATTATTATTATGCAGAAGTGAAGTGCTCATTTCTTTTTTCACATTCATAATTAATTCAGTTTCTTTAAATCTCAATATCAACTCCAATCAAAAATGAAAAATTAGAAAACCTAATCCGCGCTCGACAATTGCTTGGAATAAAATCACAAAAACAGCTAAAAAGGGCTGTGCCGTGGTTTGTAGAGATTTAGCCCATATGCACCACACTCATGAAGTCGCGAGCGCGTGGTTTTCATGCCAAAAGCGGGCAGATGCTGCCATTAGGCAGGAAACTTTCTACCAACCAGTCTAATCTCTTTAATGTTAAAGACTCGAGAGCGCACCCTGGACATCTACAATTATAGTGCGAGTGAACTTTTCCAAGTCTCATCACTTCGCAAAGGCAAATCCACAGGAACTGCTGTTCAAGTGGTAATTAACGAAGTAATCAAGCCTTATCTCGGAGTTAACCACTTGACCAGAGTTGTCAGCGGAGGTACACATAACGCCATCTTCCCCGTGCTCTGGTTGATAGTGATGGACGAAAGTCTACGTATATTGGACAGGAGCAAAGTGAAGGTTGTGGCGTTTGCTGACAACTTGGTGATATTGGTGCATGGGATGTGTACCTTCGTTATGAGAAAACAAGTCGAGTAACCGTAAGCTGGGCGCTTTAGGTATGAAAGGTTTTCTTTGCTTCTTCTGTGAGTATATTTAAGTGTAGAACTATCTCATTTGTACGTAGCCCGTTATGTATATGCATTTAGCATGTCTGACTACCCACTTTAGTGTGATATTGATAGTCAGTTGCAGTAAATTTACCAGGTAAAGTCAACTTTGAGCTACTGTAACTTTGTTACTAATGGTATGATTTTGATCAAGCTTGGGGATAATATGCTTCATATTATATTTTATAACACTAGTAACTTTTATAACTCTGGGATAGGCTAAAGGGGGGGTTTTACTCAATTTCCCCAAAAATAGCGTAATATACTATTATTAACTTAATTTTAACGGATATCAATATGGAGAGTATTTTGATGATTTCAAAGTATTTTTATGATTTTTTTCAGATATTTCGGTTGGGTAGTTTCTGAGAATGGGTCCGTTAAAGAAATCATCACTTTCGACCCCTCACACTCCCCGCCTTTCATATAAATCTCAAAACTAAGACTGGCTTCGAAAAGTACTAATTGAGACCTTTCATTTGATACCCCACATGACTATGTTCGATGAAAAAATTTTTTCACTCGCCCTTTACATGTATGGAGACCTCCCCCCTAAATCTCAATGTAGAAGGATATCACTCACTGCATGTCTGGGGGTCCATAATTCTCATCTTCTCACCAAATTTCGTGCTAATCGGTCCGATTTTAACAAGGTTTTGTTTAACCTTAAAAAGGAACGAACGTTTTGAAAGGAAAGACCTGTGGGTTGCCAGATGCGGATTCAAAATAAATCCAACCAAAACGCTACTGATGATATGTATCATCATCCATCTATTCCAATGTAAAGTATTTGTGTGTAATCTTGGATTTTTAGTAGCCATCTACGCCTTCAAGCGGACCTCTGCAAGGAAATGGGGGACTTCGGCCGTGGATGATTTCCAGATGTACACAGTCCTTCCTTTCTAACGTACGGTTCTGTTGTGTGGTGGCAGGTGATGGAAAAAGTAGAATGAAGCTTAGTAGGATTCAAAGAGCAGAGTGTTCTGCCCGGCCAAATGTTCTCAATATGCTCCTGCACTTCCTTCCCCTGGACCTCTCCACTAAATACGCTGTAGCAGAGCTGTCACACTACGTGAGTTCGGATGTTTGGCAGTGTAGTTCTGTGCCGATAGCCACATTTTTAAGAAAGTACCTCGGTAGCTCTAGCTGTTCCCAATGGATTACCCCACATGCAAACCAAACTTCGCAGGGAATTTCGTTAGAGACTTTTCGGACTTTCGAACGATCATTATATCATGGATATACATTGAATAACTTTGACTAATCTTTTTATTTAAAAATATTATAAAGTTATATTACAAATGGGCGTCCAAAGAAATATATTTTGCTTTTTACGTTTTGCGGTGACCAGAATTAGGGGAAACTGCATCATATGAGGTGACAGTAAAAACTGGTGTCCGTTCGAAGGAATTTGAAACTATTTATTTTTCACAAAATGGCGGACAGTGAAAGGAACTTTTTCAACATTTAATTTTTCAGCTGTAAAACGGCCATTTTTTATAGAAAAAAACCAAACAGTTAAACACTACATTTTCATGCATTGAATATGCCTACCAATTTCAAAAAGACCAGTTCAGTAATTTCCGAGTAATTTTGTTCAGAGGTTTCAAATACGTCATTTGTAGAAAAACGTGATGAATGTTTCAGCTTTAGGTCGTTTACGGTGAGGATTCTCCTCTGCAAACGAACAATATTCAGTCAGTTTTATTTCGGATGTGAAATTTTAAAAAATTAAAAAAATTGATTTTTTGGAAATATTCACATCCTCCTAGTTGGCCGGAACACTTAAAGCTACGCTTCCCTAGGTTCCTGGAACTTAGAGGGAAATGAGCGAGCTGTCGCACTGTCCAGACGGAGCACCATGCTATATGTTATAAAATTTTTCTGCTCATGTTAACCAAGTCTGGCTAACCACCTTGACCCTTTGCTAAACAGCTAACCACTTCATTTACTTTTTCATTTAAGTGTTTATCCTAACAGTTTTTCTTTGGTCGGTCACGTTTATTTAATCTATTGACCGTCCTTCCGCTTTGTTCATAGTCAGTCTCGCTATCATAAAAAATTTATGCTTGAGTGAGATGTAAATGTAGCGACCAAGCTGGTGATGTGGCTTGAAAATATCTGTAGTAGTTTCCGCGAAAAGTACGTCAACAGGCAGGCAGGCAGGCAGACTGAAAACTGATTTTAATAAGATCTCATTTTTACAAGAAACCTTCAGGATGAGAAACAAATTCAAACAAATTTACAAACACGAAGCCTTTCCAATACGTCGATGGTGGAATGGATACCGAAAAGGAGAATGGGAAGCTACAGAGCATCCATTTCATGTTGCGAGTAACGATAATGGGAACATCTTGTTAACTTCCCTCATTAAACGGATATTGTTATGAACTTAGCGTGCACAAGAACCTACATTATATTCTGAAGCAAACAATGATTCATCCAATATAGACAAGTATGACACATCCTTCAATGTTGAAAGCATAAAGTAGAAAAATGAGATTCAGTTGCAAAGTCAACGGTAAACACACAAAGAAGAAGTCAAAAAAAAAACATGGAATAATTAATTGAAATAGTTTGGAACTTGGAACCTGATGGTTTCTGGTATAACAGCTTTTTTGGTGTCCTTATGCGGGAAACGCTGATTGTACGACGGTTTCATTTATATGCAACATAAATCCTATTATGTACAGGGTGCGGCAGCATAACTTCCTTTTTTCAAAACTCAATAAAAACTATTGTATGCATCGGAAAATATTTATTTATTTTTTATAATGTAGGTACATGTCTAAAGTTTTTATTTACATTGTTTTGAAGATCAAATCTGTTAGGTGACGTCCCCCATTCTCCATATATTGCGTAAACCGATTTCTGGCGTTTGTCATGACTCTTGTTAGCAGCAGGTGTTATGTTGGCAATTTCTTCTTGGATGTTGGTCTTCAAATCTTGTAGGGTTTTTGGACGGTTCACATAAACACGGGATTTCAAAAAACCCCATAGAAAAAAATTACAAGGGGACAGATCGGGAGAGCGTACCGGGCATTCCAAATCGCCTCCAATTGAGATAAGGCGCTCTGGAAAGTGTTCCCTCAAAACAGCCATCGATGCTCTTGAAGTGTGTGCTGTTGCATCGTCTTGTTGGAACCAAGTGTCCCCCAAATCCAAATTTTCTAGCCGCGGGAAAAAAAATTCTGTAGCATGTTTACATACCGGTCCGAATTCACTGTCATTGTAACCTCACTTTCCTCAAAAAACCAGGGACCAATAATTCCAGCTGAGGAGATTGCACACCACACTGTGACTTTGGGTGAATGCAAAGGCTTTTGATGCAATTCTCGAGGGTTGGTGTCAGCCCAGTAGCGCATGTTTTGTTTGTTAACCGACCCACACAATTGAAAATGGGCTTCATCGCTAAAAAAAACAATAGCACCATCGGGAACGACAACAAGAAGAAGCTCACACGCGTTCATCCGAGAATTGAAGTCACGTTCTGAAAGTTCCTGCACTATCGCCATCTTATAGGGATGAAAATGAAGATCATCACGAAGAATTCTTCTCACAGAACGATCGGATTGTCCAAGGGCAGATGCGTGTTCGCACGCAGAACGCCGTGGCGATCGCAACATTGACGCTCTCACTACTTCAATGTTCTCAGGTGATCTAACGGGCCGAGGGAATCCAGTTCTTCCTTTTGTCGCACTTGCAGTTTGTCTCAATGTAGTGACCCATGTAACAATTGATTTGCGGTCTGAGACGGTAGCCAACGGGGCTAAATTAAGGCGATTCCGAAATGCATCCTGTGTTGCAATAACCGAACAATCGCTTGAAAAGTAAACCTCAACGGCAAAGACACGCTCCTCACTATTCCAACGCATGATGGCGACTGAACCGTGTCGGGACAAAACTTTACAGTATCCCTTCTTGAACGAGACCACTAGCGCTCCGCTATGACATAAACTAACTGAGTGGCGCGCATTTTAAAAAAGGAAGTTATGCTGCCGCACCCTGTATAATACTACATGTCAAGAATCATTCGTACGACAAGCTATTAGATAGTATTATATTTCAAGCTGACTGGGTTGATATTTGTATGCACGAATACGATAAATTAATGGAAACTAGTCGGGAAACCTAAAATTGGATGTTAGAGGTATGAAAGGCTTTACGCTTTCTTAAGTGAGAGACTCCAGCCTATGGCTATGAGCAATCAAATTGACCACACTGCAGTCAACAGTAGATTTATGAGATGTCATCTGATTGTTCGTATCGTCCTCCTCGAAAGGGATCACTCCCTGATGCTCGTTTACTTTTCATCGCTTTTTGCAGCACTGGAGCATTTCGTTGCCTCAGTATCAACACCGACTACCTACGAGTAAATGATTCAGATGCCTTTTAACAGAGGGCACGAAACAGTAGAGCTTCTTTGAAAGTGCTATTGGGAACTGAAACACATTTCATTAAATGGATAACGTGGGCACGTAGGCACTGAAGGTTATAATAGCTCCATCTGAATAACATACTATTATTAACTTTATTTGGATGCGCATCAAAATGAGATATACTTTTTATATCGACCAAATTGCATATCAATCAATATCATTTTCAAGAAAAGCTAAAAAACTAAAATATCCCAAAGAAAAGTTCGTATAAGCTCACCAAGAAGACTCTACACAGGAGGAGCAATTTCAGCGGCAAAAGGGCATGGAATTTCATTGTGCACCTTTCGAGTTGGGACGTCGTATGTAAGTGGCTTTGGTGTGTCAATATCGCCTAGATGGTTTCTTCATCTTACCCAGCAAGAAGCCGACGCATTCGAAAGATACATGATTTTAGATGCATCTATTTATTTGCTCCTTGCTTCCTAGGAGAGCAAACATGGATCTATTGCCGAGAATGTTGCACATGCTTGCTTCCACCAAGTTTTTTTAGAGAGGAATTTTGAAACATCATTCGTTCAGTAATTCCGTTAAAATCCATTACCATCAATTTGAAATGAATCTTTAAGGAACCTCTGCCTTTGGTTCTAACTGGGATGTGGCAAGCCATAAACAACTGTGCAATGTCTGTTGTTATGACTGTCACGTACTCGCAACAACTCGCAACCATGTGCTCGCAACCACGTGGGCGCACACCAATGCCCTGCGTCACATACACGGTACTAACCCCAGCCCTTATGCACAGAATTTTACTCGCGCAGCTCTCGCCGCGATCAAATGTATGCAAGACTTTTCCGTTTCCATAAAATTTCAAAGAATATGCTGAGAGTTGAGTCTCCCGTGTATAGCCTTGCTCACTTTAAATGATGATGTCATACATGTCTTACAGTGCAGTAAATTTACGTGAAATGCAAAACTTTTTCCTTCCATAACTTTGTTGATAATAGTTAAATTGCCTTCAAATTTTCAGAAGTATACTCTATATTATCCCTTATACTGGTACCCATTTGTGTACTTCTGTGATGAGCTTAAAGGGGGCTTTCGGGTAAATTTCTGTAATAATATTCCTTTATTAACTTTATTTCAGCAGATATTGGAATGGAATGTATTATATTTTCAAGCCTTTCGTATCTCGTATAGATCCACCATTGTGATTTTTTTCGTATTTTTCGGTTGCATAGGTTCTGAGAACGGGACCTGTTACGCTTTTTAGGGCACACATTTTGAGGCTTCATTCCCCTATGTTTTACCAAGTAAAAAAATAAATGATTTTCGAAAAGCGCTAACTATGCGCTTTCATTTGATAGCCTACATGTCCATATTCTATGAAACTCTACATACAATGGTGACACTTGCTGCAGTTTTTCAATTACTAGCAAACGTGGCCAATAACTGAAATGAAATGAAATGAAATATATACTTTGAGTGTTTAAACGGCAACTCACAAGGCAAATGGAAGAACAATACATATTTTGACATAGATTCGAATTTCGATGTAAACCATTTATGCCCATATATAAATTCGTATCGGTACATCACCATTTAATTTTTTTGATACCACTCGACATACTATATGTCTGTATATAAATTTTTTAATTTTTTTATGGGCATACCCTGTTTGTACTAAAATAAATGTAGTGTCCTCATGTAACCCCTTGGTAGGTGTCCCTCGATTAGGAGAGTTCTCTAGCAAGGAAAATAATAATTGGTGTGAATATCTTTACCCTCGCCGATCTTAATCTTCATAAAATAAAGTCAATTACCACATAAAAATCCAACAAGGCCTAATTCTATCGCTGTAAATCTTGAGCAAACCTAACAAGCACCTATAATTTTCGGAAACAGAAATAAATTTCACCCAGTAGACTTTTTTCCCCTGTAATGCAGGTTGAGACCAAAATCATGCAGTGGAATTTGTTTTTGATAAATCAGAAAGTTGATTATTTGACTTTCAAGTGAAAATGAGGTAGTACTTGCACGCAAGTGGAAATTATAATAACTTTCGACAACCACTCTGCAATTCTTCGGTAAAAATAAAATCCGCTTGGATAAAAATATGGAATTCCATTGAATCCGATCAGAAGCATTTGGTTATTATAATAATGTTACAATGTCGGAGAAAATCACATTCCAGGCTCCAGGGTACCGTATCTAATTGCATTCATTGAATTCATGGCAACAGAATATTCGCCAGTAACTGTTTATGGAAACAAATTGGAATTTTTGGTTTCAACTTAATTGTTGCCAATCCATTCCAAATGAAAATCCAATTAGTTTTCTGCTGTTTGGCTTTTATGTTCCGGAACTAAGAACTGCACGCGTTTGTATACAAACAGACGGCGAGCTTATATGTAGTACCATCTTTCATTAGAAATTCAAGTTGAATTCAATCGATATTTTCACTTCAGAAGGAAAACCCCCAGGGCGCAACTGTTCTTCGCTGCTTTTCGTTAAATGCAGCACAGTTGACAATGTCATTCAGAAATTTCGAGTATGCAGAAAAGGAAGTACATATTTCGCTCCGTTTGCTAATAAAATGCAGCTAGGACATGAGGAGCGCACATTTTAATGGAATTTCTCTCAAAATCGTCTGAGTGAAGGGTGTGCCTGGAGACACTTGCACTGCAGAATGTCTGGTTGTGTCTTTCAGCGCAAAATTAGATTTTCACTTTACCCTGACTGCAATTTCGGTTAATGGGCTAAATAAGAAATAAACGACTATGTTTGCCTCGTTTGCAAATACTTTATATGGACCATGAAACATACATACATATATCTCTCTCATTTTGAAGATTGCAGTGAACAGATTCATCTGTTTGTGGAAATCCGTAGCAATTTCCAATTTTCGTCATCTTTTCAACATTGGAGTGTTACGCCAGAAGGGGTTGTTATTTGTGGGTGTCTGAATATATTTGTATCTCTATTTCTCATGCCATCTTTGTTTCGTTAATTACTTTCGCATGCTTCCGAACCTGATTTTAATGCGAAATTCCATTTGTGAATTCAAAGAGCAATTAAGAACACAGCCACACAGGTAAATGGATGTGTAACGCGTAGATATTTATTCCAAACAATTCCAAATTGTTGGCCTCATTGAAAACATTTAAATTTCACTTGACATTGTCGGGAAATAGTTTCCCATTTAATTTATTATAATTTCCAAATATTTGTCCCAAATCTAGTTAAAGTAATCCTCACCCGGGCTTCTAGTATTTACTTTTAAGTAGGAAATTTGATGCCCCATTGAGATAGTAACGCCATTGGGAGTTGAAGATTGTAAATTTACTGGAAGCATTTCCTACTTCTCGTGAAAGGCTATCAAAAGAGGTAGAAGTTTTTGAGGCTAGCAGGCTGGCAGCCCCAACTTTTCTTGCCGTGTGAAGATAGTTTTTAAAGTTTTGTTTGCAAAACAAAACCTTATTAAAATCGGTTCAATGTCTATCTGTCCGTCTGTCCATCTGTCTGTCACGCGCACTTTTCGCAGAAACGGCTGTACCGATTGACACGAAATTCGGTGCA
The DNA here is from genome assembly GCF_905115235.1 of Hermetia illucens. NCBI lineage: Eukaryota > Metazoa > Arthropoda > Insecta > Diptera > Stratiomyidae > Hermetia > Hermetia illucens. Next base: position 86,272,783 of record NC_051852.1, on the reverse strand, counting down.
AACGTGGAAAGTATCGAGACCTAGACATGCAATGAATTACATCTTTCTACATTGATATTAAAGAGGTCCTCATGCATGCAAAATGGGGTGTCAATATATTCATGTTGGGTATCAAATGAAAGGTCTCGATTAGTACTTTTCGATGCCGGTTTTAGTTTTGACATTCCTTGGAAAGGCGGGGAGCGCGGGGTCGAAAGTGATGATTTCTTTAATGGACCTATTCTTAGAAACTACTAAACCGAAAAATCTGGAAAAATCATGAAAAAATTCCCCTACACAATGTCCAGGCCTCAAAACACTCCCCATCGATATCTGCTCAAATTGAGTTTATAATACTACGTTTTTGGGGAAATTGACTAGAAACCCGCCTTATGTTTACCCTAGGGTTATAAGTTTGCATCAATATAGACTAAAGAATGAAGCATGCTAACCCCAATTTGAATCAAAATCGTACTACCACTAACGACGTTATTTATCTTTACCGTGTACATCTACTGCAACCCCAAGTACTAAATATCAATATCACACTAAAGTGAGTAGTCTGACATGCTAAATGCATACACATTACGGGCTAGGTAAAAATGGGATAGTTGTGCACTCAAATATACTAAAACAAGAAACAAACAAAACCTTTCATACCTAAAGCGCCGAGCTTCTGGTTTCCCCATTCATTACAGGCGTAATACATACATACATCTTATAAAAGCAAATTTGGGAACGAATATTTTTGAAACCATTGAATTCAAGCCAAAATTTGTAAATTATGAATTTATTTTACAAGCGGAAATACTAAAGCACCATTACTAAAACTTTCTTCAAGGAGAATCTGTCAATCTCGATGGAATGGTAATTTTTTAATTGAGGCTTGCCTTAACTATAAATATGCCAATTCGAAGTGCAGGCAACTTAATAACTCTCTTCACACTCATCACATCTCTATTGTATTTACTGAAACAAACAACTGACTACTTCACCAGAGACCCGTCTGCCCAAAGTCAAGGAGGCTGCAAACCAAAAGCCAGAAAATACCTGGAAATAAAGAAGGACTAGACTCGACGGCTCCGCTCATTAACCCGACAGAAGGCAAGACATTTGCGGAAGTCCTTAGTGAAATCGGCTACAGGATGAAACCAGAAGACAACGGAGCAGAAATGTCTTCCATACGGAAAACGAGGGGTGGCGGAGTACTCGTCGAATTGGGCCCCAAGACGACTAGTAAGAGTACGTTCTGCGAAGCGGTCAAGGGGTTATTTCAGGAGAAGGCTTTTGTTTCTACACTACCCATATGCTCTCTAGAAATCCGGGATCTTGACTGCCCCACAGAAAAGGTTGAAGTGGAGGAGGTGATAAGAGAAGTAATCAATGCCCGGATAAGTACCACCTCTGTAAATGTTCGGTGCCAAAAACTCGCCGTGGTGGAAGCAATATGCTTGGAAACTACTTAGAAGCAGTAACCTCAGAATTGGATCATTAGTATGCAGAGTACGAATGCGGATGTTGCCCACCAAGTCCTACAGGTGTCTAGACTATGGACACACATCAGCAACTTGCAAGGGATCGGACAGGAGAGTAACATGCTGGAGATGCGACTAGATAGGTCACTAAGCAAAGACCTGCAATGAAAGCGAAAATTGCGTTCTCTGCAGCGATCGTGGCGCGTCTGATTAGAGCGTCGCACACACTGCGGGCTCGGGATGGTGTCCAATCTTTAGGACGTTACTGCAAAGGGTTAAGGCGCGAATGGTATTATCTGCATTTTATAAATTAACATACACCGAAGTGCAACCGCTCACCACTTGCTAGCGCAGTTCGCTGCGGAGGTAAATGCTGATCTAGTGCTATCAGCGAGCAATACTGAAACAGGGGCCCGGGTTCATGGCATCTCGACTTGTTGGGCACCGCCGGTATCTGGGTTCGAGACGACGTTCAACTTCGTGTTCTTACTTTCCCAAGGCCGAGTGAATGGGTTTGCCCGGATTCGGTCTTTAAGCATAACGTTTTTTAGCGTTTACTTAACGCCGTACGAGACGATGCCGGACTTTCGGCGGCGGCTTGATGCTTTGGAGAACGCTGTTTCGGACATGGAGGGGCCAATCCTTGTAGGCGATGATTTTAATGCTAGCGGCTTTGAATGGAGCATGCCTCAGCCGGACTCCAGAAGGAAACAGATTTTGGAAATGGCGGCAAGAACCGGACATGTAGTGTTAAACAGCAGATGCACACCAACGATTCGGGGGCGGGCTGTGAAGGAAGCATTCCTAACACCACTTTTGCGTCGGAATCTCTGACATCATTGGCGGACGGGTGGCCAGTCGTTAAAGACTTCTCGGCAAGTGATCACCAGTATATCGCGTTCGAAGTGGTTGACGCTACTTGCCGGCAAGCATCAACACGACGCTCCCCCTCCCTGTGGAATGTCGCGAGGGCGAACATCGGGAAGTTTACCAAAGCTCTTACTGGGTGATAGCGTTGCAGCTGACACCGTCATAAATTCATTGATGAACCTGATAACGACGGCGTGAGAGTCTTCCATGCCCCAGAGGCGCCGCCGCAGAAATTACCGACCTACGGAGGGGGTGTCATAAGCTCCGCAGTTTGACACAACATTTATACGACAACAAGTAGGCAAGCGCCATAAAGGCACAGTATAGATCAGCAAAATGGAAATTCCCCAGCGCGATAACAGCAAAGCTCGCGGCTGGCAAAACCTGGTTAACGACATGAATGAGGACCCGCCGGGACTTGGCTATAAATTTTCTACCTGGAAAAGCGGGACTCTGCGGAAGTTCTGCATACTAAATACCGACGAGATGGTCCGCATTGTACGGGAATTATTTTCCAGATATCCTGTACGGGTTGAAGACAATTTCGCGCAAAGTGTCGGGGATTGCCCCTTTCACAATGTGGGAGCTCGAGAAGGCGGTTCTCACTATGAAAAATAAGAAGGTGCCAGGTCCTGATAGCATTCCGGCGAAAGTCTACAAACTAGTGCTCCGCAACGGCTAGACTTGCTGCTTGAGGAGTTTAACACTTGCTTCAAGGAGGACGTTTTTTCTTGTCGCTGGAAAATGGCCGCGAGCCTGGCACTGATCAGCAAGGATCGCTGTCTACTCTTGACACTGAAGCGATCCGCCCTGCCGCGGACTTACCCAGGCACAGACAAGGAGGCAGATCGGGTTCAGAACAAGCAGATCCACAGTGGATGCTATTATGGAGATCGTAGATTTGGTTCATCGAGCCGAGGTACACAGCCGCCGATCCCGACGGATAGTGCTCTTCATAACGTTTGGGGGTAGAAATGCCTTCAATTCCGTAAGATGGACAGATATGCTTGGTACACTAGGAAACACATTTCACGTGCCAAACTATCTCTTGCGGATATTGAGGGATTATCTGAGAGACGGCTCCCTGCTCTATGAGACACTAGAGGGCCAAAAGAGGATGGCAATAAGGTTGGGAACAGCACAGAGATCCAACTTAGGGCCGGATCTCTGAAACGCTTCCCATGATAGTCTGCTGAGACGTCTTTGCGGCTCTTGTTACCGGATGCACTATTGAACAGGCGCAAAGCAGACTTGGCATATTGATGCAATGGGTAACCGGATGGATGGTTTCAGTCCTACGCTGGAAAAACCGAAGTAGTCATCTTGACCAGAAAGAGAATCTCGACCCTGTGTCCCATATCGATTGGTGAATTGACTATAGAGTTAAAACCAGCGGTTAAATACCTTGCTTTAATGCTCGACTCGAAGATGAGCTTCTTCGAGTAAATCACTTGTGTGAATACGAAACTATTCTCTTATTCGAATACGAATATTTTCATATTCATATTCACCGAAAGTTATCGCACGAATATATTCGTATTCGTATTTATGAATACAAATATGCCCAAATCTGTCGCAGATCCCATCAATAAAATTCAGTTCAGAAATTAAAAACTTCGTCAAAGAGAAAAGTTTCCTTGGAAGCATTCCAAGCTTAACTGTCAACAAATTAGAACCTTATACTGCGAATATCTGAAGGTAAGTTCGAATTCGGAGGAAATATGTTGGTGGTGAGTAGGCTGTTTAGATCTGGTTGTACGTCAGACTTCAACTTTTTTGCTGGTCGGGTTCCAAGTATTTTGTACATGAATTCTTGTGTAGCCCTTCGTGGCCCATATAACCGAACAAATAATGCCTTCCAGTTATCGTCAAAATTATAATTGCCTGATAGGGAAGAAGTTCTTCGAAATCACTTTAATGTCATATTTGCCATTAATTAGAATATTCTGAACTTTAAATTACATCTTGCGCTTAAATTGGCATCGGCCCTTTAGGTGGACCGTTTGCTGAATGGCATATATACAGAAATCACATTTTTGGTAATGATGTATTCAGAAACCATGAATTTGATTCAGTTTCTCGATCCCAGAGTATTTCAATTCCTACCAACCGTTACATCGGTTACTTTTGTCCGCCACGATTATCCCGAATTAGGATTATTGAGTGTTTTCACTAAGTTTCATAAGTGTTTAGAAAGGGGGTTAAAGGAATTGTATCTGTTTTGCTTTTTCCACAAGAACGCAAAGTACAGTCTGTCGAATACCATGCAAGGAAAATCCATGAAAAAAAATAGAATAAAACCCTTGCTGAGGGAATAACAAAAGAAATCCTATTTTCCTATGCAAGATTGAAATCCGGACATCTTAGGACTATTGAATAGTACTACATGCGTGTTTTTCAAGCTTTATGTTTCGATTCACTGTTTTGCCATATCTTGAATGTTTTAAAATATCAATGAACATATTCGTATAGATATTCCCCTCCACGAATACCACTTTACACCCGCCATCCACCCTGCGGCTGCCACCCGACCATAGCACTTCCTTAGTCATATATTTCACGTATTGCACGAAATAAAATTCATGTTAATGAAGTCAATATTTATGTCTTTGATTTGTATGTACATATGTATACTTGAAGCTTAGCAATCAATGAAGGTATATTTTTAGCCATCTATGAATGAAAAACCGTTCTTGGAGAGTTTAACAGAATAAAACACAAAACCTTTATACCAAAGCGCCCACCTTCCGGTATCCCGAATTGTTTCTTGCTAGACTTGATATTCCTCATATGTTACGTGGGAAGTAAAATGTATTTATTTAACCCTGTCTAGAATGTGTTCGACCGGTCTCTGCCGATCTCTCGATACCGGCATTTTTCGGTTCACCAAATAGTTTGAATACCAACCTGATCAAGACTCGAGAATCGGGGGTCTTTCTCAAATAGCAAACTTGGAAACGTTGGGTAATTTCAGCGGTATGCGTTATATGAATCCTTTTTCGAAGTTTGATAACGCAGGATTTCGTGAAGCGGGGCACAGAATCCACTTTCCGGAATACTATGACATCGTAAAAGCGCCCGACGCCAATCTAATGTCTGAACCAATACACAAAGCCTTGCTCTTCTTCAACATTTATCCCATTCGGGAACGGCGTTCCGTTTCGCTATTTTGCTGTGTCGTCCAGCATATCAAGCCACCGTTATTTCGGCTGGCATTTTGGATCGTTTCCTGTTGACTTGAGTGTTTGGACAATCTTGGCAAATAAAATCTAGCTGGCACGAGTTACATGAAGATGCCAGCGAACACGCCTCTATCGCAATTTGTCCATGATTTGTACATCCCCGTATCCATCATGGATTTCTTCATTTCGTATGTGATCATGGCGTGTTACGGTACTGGTCTAACACAACATTTTCATAGAGATAGATATTGTCTTCTATTTGTAGTTAAGTCTAAAACTGATAGACCAGTAGCTTAATCCAAACTACATTTTTATTTCATAGTGTATATATATATTTCGGGAGAAACTTATCGCCATCATCAGTCCAAAGCTACTTCATCTCCATTAGGCACCTTCCATTATCTTTTATAGTCGGGCAGTCCTCAGCTCCACAGAGGGTGGCAGGGTGGACGAAACTATGGTAAATTTTTGAGACTTCCGTCAATGCGTCGATCATAAGGAACGCCGTCGTACAACGATACTTCATCCTGGTTATGTTAAGCAGCTGGATAAAGCAATTTAATAACGCAGTTCTCCATTGACTGATGGCATTGATGCGATTACCCAACTTTCTAGGCCGGACAATTCCATGCAACCAGAACATGATTGGGCCATACCAAAGAAGCTTCACTATCGATCGAAATTTCTCTGGGCAATAAGAGATCAGTTTACAGCAATCTAGAGCAATGTATTCAGTAAAAATTCACTGACTGACCAGGTCGAGTCGATACCAGTTAAAAGCAGCGGGATTACCCTTGAAACTTTTCAACTTCAACGACGCTCTCAAAGAAGGGGATGCCGTATCATCCATCCTTTTTAACCGATCCCAGGAAAAAGTGATCCGTATTGAAATACGTTCCTTAAATGATTGTTTATTAATTTATTCCTTGAAATCTTTTATATTCTTAATTCCAAAGATCCAACCTAATGATTTTTTTTTTGTTGAATTTCAGAAACTCATACCCGTGACTTGGGATAGTGATTCCGACTGTATACTTGTACAACGAATTCAAAACCATGTAAGTAAAATCAATTTCACATTTGTTATCACATCACTTCAACGTAAAGAATGCTAAATCGGGTAGTTTATGATAATCATCGTAGAAAATTTACTTAATTTGTAGAAGCAAATTCGAAAAGTATGTACATATATGTATAGATATGCACGACACTTTAGCCAAAGATAAGCTCTTTTTTGAGGGTACTTTCCATGCTTAGCCTTTTTACGGTTTTGTGTAAAACAGACTATTATATTCAGACTATATTAGATTGCAATAAATTTGCAGCAGAAGAAAACTTCGGCCTCCTCCACCAAACTGGAATTCTCATCAGAACCCACATTATTGCCGAAGTCATCCCGTGTGAAGGCCTATCTGTACGCTTTTTTGGGACTTCTTCGCGAAAAATCGAATGAAGATTTATTTCTTTCTTGAGCACACAAAAGGTACCTTTTTGGTGTCTTGTTAAACTTTTTATTCTAAATTTTGGTGTATTTTCCCGCTTTCTTTAATGTTCAAGTAAGTCGGTCAAAGGGTAGTATAGGTCCCAAGGCGAAATGTGGATTGGTATCCATGATGGAGCATAAAACCTGGAAAACACCTGCTGAACCAACACCAACAGCTCTACTGCCAAACCCTATCTCCACCTCCACGTGGTGATCACTGGGAGTTCTTTCTTTATGAAAACCTGCAGACAGAGAAGGTTGAAGGCGAGTCTCCTGCGCCTGAAAACGGAACAAAATGTACAAACTGGTCCTCCAGTTTGGGATTTGGGTTGGGCTGACAACCCTACACGGAAAACGATTTGCGCATTTTCTCATGGAACGTGCCCTCCCTGTACAGATCGAATGCTGCTGAGCAGCTAGCCGATACCCTGTCCCAATATAGGGCTGATGTAACAGCGTTACAAAAGATGCGATGGACAGGGACAGGTTTCCTGGAGAAGAGCCGCTACACCATTTATTAGAGCGTCCATCCAGTAAACCCTGTGCTCGGAGTAGGCTTCTTAGTCAGCCAAAAAATGAAACCTGCTGTTATCGGCTTTGCAAATATAAGCGAAAGGCTATGCACTCTGCGTTTGCGAGCCAAGTTGAGAAATATAAGCCTCATAACCGTTCACGCCCCTACAGAGGAGACTGTAGAGTAGGAGAAGGATACCTTCTACGAGGCAGTTGAGCGGACCCTCGAAGCCTGTTCCAAGTATGACATCAAAATCATACTTGAAGATTTCAATAGTCAAGTAGGGATGGAGCCCATATAGCTTACATAGGGATACCAATGATACCAGATTGCGCCTGATCCAGTTAGCAGTATCACACGAAATGGGTGTTGTTAGTACCTAGTTTGCGCGGAAAGCAGTTCACAAACATACATGGGCTCTCCAGACGGGACCATTTCAACCAAATTAACCACGTGCTGATAGAAGGCCGTCAACTCTCATGAATGATGAATGCCAGAGCATACAGGGGGGCCAATATAGACACGGACCATTATCTCGTTGGCATGGTGCTCCGAGCTCGAATAACGACAACACCTACAAACCCCTCTGACAATCAGGTCAGGGTGAATACTGAAGCCATCCACAACACAGCCCTGCGCGACACCTATAAGAGGGAAATGGATGCCGCAATAATCGCAGTCAACAGAGGTCCTGGAGATGAAGCATCAACAAATGATCTTCACAACCACGTGAAAAACGTTCATTGATACGGCCACAAACATACTTGGCCCCAGCCGCCAAAGGAGTCGGAACGGCTGCTTTGACGATGAATGTAAGCTAGCTACGGAACGGAAGAATGCCGCATACCGAGTAGTGTTGCGTTCTCAAAGAACGTGGGCACGCGCAGAGACTTATCACGAACTCTGTCGAGCGGAGAAGCGACTTTACGGACGGAAAAAGGAAGCCTGGGAGAACCAACCAGGCTGTGAATTAGAACAGGATGAAGGCTTATACACCATGATGCTCATCCTGCCGAGACAAAGAGGGAAATCTGATTTCCGACAGAATGGGCATACTGGAGCGCTGGGTTGAATACTTTGATGAGCTATTATATCGGCGAGTTGGGGGTCCCGCCAACTGAAGACGACGGACAAATACTGCAACCACCAAGTATAGGAGAAACAGTCGATGCAATTCATCGGCTTGAAAATCATAAATCGCCAGGAGCCGATGGAATTACAGCCGAATTGGTTAAATATGGAGGCGACCAGTTACATCAAGTGGTTCATCAATTGGTGCTTAAGGTATGTTGCAGCGAATCAATGCCTGACGATTGGAAACGAGGCATGATCACACAACAACATCCAACCGCACTGGTCAAACAGGAAGAATAAATATAGGAGACGAGAACTTTGAGACCGTTGATAATTTCTCCTATCTATTTTCGAAAGTCACAACCGATAATAGCTACGCACGGTTGTTGTCAGCCAACAGAGCCTATTTGAGCTTACAAAAACTGTTCCACTCGAAACGTCTCAACATAGGGTCAAAGCTCTTACTGTACAAGACAATGATCTTGCAAGTTTTCATGTATTCCTCGGAGACTTGGGTTCTAAGCGAGAAGAATTGCAAACTCTTGGCCGCGTTCGAGAGAAGAATCCTCCGAAGAATTTTTGGCCCCCTACATGAGGATGGACAATTCCGTAGCGTACATAATGACGAAATCTATCAGCGATACCATAACCGTCAGGTTGTGGATAAAATCCAATATCAATCAATAGGTTACGGTGGGGGGGGGCGTTTGAATCCGTATGGATGAGGATGATCCTACCCGGAAAGTCTATAAGGGCAATGTCTATGGTAGAAAAAGAAGACGAGGCAGACCCTGCTTAAGATGGAGCGATGGCGTAGGCTAGGACGCCAGACAGCTTTTAGGGATATGGAATTTGTGGACCTCGGCGCAAAACCGGGATATCTGGAGTTCCTTATTAAGGCAGGCTTAGACCGGATACCGGTTGCTGCGCCGTTGATGATGATGAAGTCGGAATAGGTTTTGGTTTTTGTTGATCTGATGTGAGAAACTTCTTATGCACGTTTTTCCATTCATACATAGCTAAAAATTCGAAATAGTCCTAATAGATTTCCAAACGGTAAAATGCACACATGTACATATTAAAGTCATCCTAAACAATCATTTTCTACTACCGTATATTGATGCACACATATGTAAGTATGCAAGAACTCCCCACGCAAAGTGAACTGAATACCTCTGGTATTATACATACGTATGTATATCTATTTGATTGACTTGGTTCGGCTAATTAATGCTGATATACAAATAATTAAGAAAAGGTAAAACAGATAAAAATAAGATATTCATGTGCTTTCAATTAATTGAATATCCTTCGAACGTTCCATTGTCTTTTGTTTCACACAAAACCCTAATAAATAATCAAAAAAGTAAAAAAGGGCAAACACCTCTTATCTCGGAATTCTCATCTTGCCTGTTTAACGTTTAACCGTTGTGATTTCACGAAATCCACCAACTCAACCACCATCCACCAAATTAATCCTCAGCGGATTGGGTATTTGATAATCTTATTAGGGTAAGCTCGTAATTGGTAATTAATACATTTAGTAAATTGTTTTCAGCTGAAAGCGTTTTAAAGAAACCCTGGTGTGGAGTATTCCAGACTATTGGCTTCATTGTGGTGCTGATATTTCCTAATGTTTTCGAATGCAGTAAATTCAGATTTGGCACATTTTGCTAATAGTAATAAAATCATATCAAACATGATGCTACTATATGTTTTCTCGTGAATTCAACTTACGACTGAATAAAAAGCAAAAAAAAAAAATCCAAATAAAAATCCTATATAGCTCCCATCAAAATCACATATGGCGCCCATCAAAACACTACAAATTGCAAAAAGTGGTTAACCCGTCTCTAATTGGTAACGAGTCTATAGTAATTAATATTTCTCTAATGAAAAGTACTTATTTGATTTAATATAATGTTGTTGATTTCAATACGATTACTGTGAAAAATATCAGCATCAGGCGATATATAATCAGCTATGGTACTGCACAATTGTGTGTACAGTGAACTTGAGGAGAGTTTTCAACTCAATTTCTAAAATATCGTTATATGCTACTGTTAACATTATTTGACCAGATATCGAAATAAGTTTTTTTTTGTGGCCGAGATTTTGTATAGGTGCATCACTGCGATTTTTTTTTCAGACCTTTCGGTTGGATAGGTTCTGAGAGCCAGATCTGTTTTCGAAAAGTACTAATTGAATTCTTTCATTTCATGCCCCACTCGAAAATATTCTGGGAAAAAAAATGTTGCCCTTCCTTTTCACATATATGGGAAGCCCCCCTCAAAGCCAACATCAAATAGCATCATCTCTTAGCACGCAGTTCATACACCACATATTCTCACCAAACTTCGACATGACCCTTAAAACAAGTCGGGAAACCAGAAGCTAGACGCTTCAGGTATGAAAGGTTTTGTGTATTTCTTTTATAAAGAGATTTGGGTGTGCATTTGTCCCATTAGCATGTAGCACGTAAAATATGCATATATTATGTGAAAATAGCCACTTTCAAGTGATATTGACATTCATAGTCTTGAATTTGCAGAGGAGCGCAGATTTGACCTAGTATAACTTTGTTAATAATATTGCGATTTTCACCAAATTTGGCAGGATCATGCTCTATGCTGTAGCCTATATTGTTGCAAAATTTTGTGATTCTAGGATGAACTTAAGGGGGGTTTTCCTGTCAATTACTAAAAATTATAGTAATGTACTATTATTTACTTTATTTGAACAGGTATCGGTATGGAGGGTATTTCGGAGCCTAGGCACCATATAGCGACAGCTCCCTGATTTTTTTCAGATTTTTCGGTTGGGTAGTTTCTGAGAATGGGTTCGTTAAAAAAACGACCACTTTCAACCCCCCGCACCCCCCACCTTTTCCACAAATGTCAAAACTAAGACTGGCTTCGAAAAGTACTAATCGAGACCTTTAATTTGATACCCTACATGACTATATTTGATGAAAAAAAAATTTACACCCTCCCTTTGCATGTATGGGGACCCCCCTTAAATTCGACGTAAAAGGATGTAATTCATTGTATGCATGAGCGTTCACAGTTCCCATCTTTCTACCAAATTTGATGCCAATCGCTACAACCGAGAAAAATGCTTGTGACGGACAGACAGACAGACAGACAGAGAGACGGACAGACAGACAGACAGTAAACCGGTTTTAATAAGGTTTTGTTTTACAAACAAAACCTTAAAAACAGCCCAATAAATCACAATTTTACTTTGCGAGCCGTAGAAATATTTTCTGAATAAGTCGTTCAAATTTCAAAGAAATTCGTTGGATCGATTTTGGGTTATGGTGCATTTAAAAATTAGAATGTGATTATTAACCAATAAATCTTAAATGGCCATTATTCCATAAATCTTCGGATTCTTCAAAAAACACATGTAAAGTCTTGGTTTCAATTCTCGCTCTATTAGCGAAGTCATCCAAACATCGTTCAAACCGGTTAATTCAAGCTTCAATGCGACTATCGTCATAAACCTGACATACATATAACATTTCACCTGTTAACACTCCAGTTCCGAATGACTCCCAATATCGAAAAATCGGTCAGCCCAAATATTCTACACTATATCTGGATGTAACTGGTGCTAAAAAAAATCGATCCCGCGGATCCGACACATGGAATGACCCTGAAGCCCTAATATCTCTACCTTTCAATTCACTACAAATATTGGTGTATACTAAGTATGATATTATTATCTTTAGGGAGAGTATTTTGAACCCTAGAGACCACATAGTAGCAGCTTCATGATTTTTTTAGATTTTTCGGCTGAGTAGTTTCTGAGACAAAACTTTTAAAAACACAAAGCAGCACATTTTTAAGGTTTTGTGCAAACACAAAACCTTATTCAAATCGGTTTAGTGTCTGTCTGTCTATCTATCTGTCCGTCTGTTTGTCTGTCCATCACACGCATTTTTCTTGGAGAGGGTTACAGCGATTGACACCAAATTTGGTAGAAAGCTGGGAACTGTGAACGCTCATGCATACAGTGAGTTACATCCTTTTACGACGAATTTAGGGGAAGGGGGTCCCCATACATGGAAAAGGGGGGTGTACATTTTTTTTTCATGAAATATAGTATCAAATTAAAGGTCTCGATTAGTACTTTTCGAAGCCGGTCTTAGTTTTGACCTTTGTTGGAAAGGTTGGCACTGCGGGGGGTTGAAAGTGATCATTCCTTTAAGGGGCCGTTCTCAGAAACCACTCAACCGAAAAATCTGAAAAAAATCAGAAGGCTACCGCTAGATGGTGCCTGGGCTTCGAAATACCTTCCATACTGATATCTGTACAAATAAAGTTAATAATAGTGTATTACTATAATTTTTAGTAAATGGCTGAAAAACCCCCCTTTAGTTCACGCTTGCACCATGAAAAGGCGGCAGCAATATAGGGTATAATATAGAGCATGATCTTACCAAGTTTGGTGGAAATCGCACTATTACTAACAAAGTTATAATTCGTCAAAGTTGTCGCTTCTTTGTAAATTCAAGAGAATGAATGTCAACATCATCCGAAAGTGGATATTCTCACATAATGCATGCATATATTACGTGCTACGTACTAAGAAATACACAAAACCTTTGGTACCTGAAGCGTCCAGCTTCCGGTTCTCTGACTTGCTTTTCATTTAAATTGTATTGGAATTTTTTTGGACACCATGTTTTTCCGGATGCTTTTTGAGATTGCACGGCTATTGATTGATCCGACCTCGTACGTAACGACGATGATTGCCCCACTGCTAAGTTTACTAAAGATATGAAAATAAGCCCCTTCCTTACCCTAAAAACCCCTTGGTTTTCTATCATTCATGAACCTTTCTAAATATGACCTGGCTTGGGTTGAAAGTTCGCAGCAACTTATTATACTAATGTATGTTCAGTACGTACCACTACCAACCCCTGCATACATCATCTTTATTAATTAGTGAATGTTTCAGTCAATTCAGATAAGTGAGTATGTATTTACGCATTTGTGTATGTATATATATCATGAAGATAGCCACTTCGATGCCTCAAATTAGTTGAATTAAACCACTTAAATGTTACTGGATTCCATGGAGACCTAAACCGTACAGTAAAACATCTTGACCTATTTACGGATGGATCATGAGGTCCAACATCCTCCACTATTTATGTGTTCCCTGAACTGAACCAAATGTGTCAACAACATAATCTCTTCCTCTTTACTTTGTGAAGAGAGAAGAGATCCAAGAATATTCTCCCTTATGCCTTTGGCCGACTGTTTACCGTTACCATCCAAACTTATAAATATCCTCTTCAATGACTTAATAGGTCCTGAGGCCCGTATTCGTACATGGCGGAAATACTTTCAAAAGGCTTGGTATTATTTCGAGGCACTAGAGTTTCTGGAGATGTCGTATAAGTGGATCCTTAAGTTTGCTATTGCTCCTAATATACGCTCTTTTGCAAATTTAACCCTCACAAAACAATAACAAAAAATAGAAGATACTCTTTACAATTGCAAAGTCCACAGTTTTAACGCAAACTTCCATTAGAACCTTGTGTAGTGAGCTCAGAAACCCAGGAGGCCTAATATCTCTTGAAAGCAGGTCACAAAAGTTTGCATTACTGCCTGAAGGCAATTTGTAAATATGCCAGACAACTGAACAAAAAAATTAACTTTCATACTAAAGTGTCATTAGGCCAATTTCCTCCTTGTGCAAACAACATTACGTTCAGGTGATTAGGTCACCAACTCAATAAAAGTTTTGAGTGGGATGTGGGTACACTGTAAAATAAAAGCCGAGTTGTTTAGTGTACCCGCCCATCCCTATTTAAGTTTATGATGATGACCGGTCGAAAATCTGTTGATGATTTCATTATGTACATGCGTTTCTTGAAAATTTTGCATGTTTCGCGTGCAATATGCAGCAAATTTTTATTTACCGTCCCTGAACTCAAACATGCACTCACTCCGATAAAAAAAGACATTCTACCATATTGCAATTACGCAGGTGGGAGCAACAAATGCCAGTTTTATTAAAAAAAAAGTCGGGAAACCGGAAGCTAGACGCTTCAGGTATGAAAGGTTTTGTTTATTTCTTTTATAAAGAGATTTGGGTGTGCATTTGTCCCATTAGCATGTAGCACGTAAAATATGCATATATTATGTGAAAATATCCACTTTCGGGTGATATTGACATCCATAGTCTTGAATTAACTGAGGAACAACAGCTTTGACCTAGTATAACTTTGTTAGTAATAGTGGGATTTTCACTAAATTTGGTAGGATCATACTCTATGCTGTAGCCTATATTGTTGCAAAATTTTGTGAACTTAAGGGGGGTTTTCCTGTCAATTACTAAAAATTATAGCAATGTACTATTATTAACTTTATTTGAACAGGTATCGGTATGGAGGGTATTTCGGAGCCTAGGCTGTGACAGTCCCCTGATTTTTTTCAGATCTTTCGGTTGGGTAGTTTCTGAGAATGGGTTCGTTAAAAAAATGATCACTTTCAACCCCCCGCACCCCCGACCTTTTCAACAAATGTCAAAACTAAGACTGGCTTCGAAAAGTACTAATCGAGACCTTTAATTTGATATCCCACATGACTATATTTGATGGAAAAAAAATTTACACCCTCCCTTTGCATGTATGGGGACCCCCCCTTAAATTCGACGTAAAAGAATGTAATTCACTATATGCGTGAGCGTTCACAGTTCCCACCTTTCTACCAAATTTGGTGCCAATCACTACAACCGTCTCCGAGAAAAATGCGTGTGACGGACAGACAGACAGACAGGCAGACAGACGCACAGACAGACAGACAGTAAACCGATTTTAATAAGGTTTTGTTTTACAAACAAAACCTTAAAAATTGCATTGAAGTATCTATATGTACTTACTTTACTGTGCGAGCAAATTCTAAGTTAGTGTGCGTTTTAAGATTTTGTGTTTTTACTCAGCATGTTTGGAAAACTTTCGATAGGGTGGGCAACAGATGTATCTGGAATGCTCTACGCATGAAAGGCACCTCGGAAAATCAAATAGCTGTATCAAGGTAAAATTTCGAAATATTGCAAGTTTTTTCTTGTTATTATCGGTAACATCCTTACTGTTGTCATAACTGAAGGGCGTGGCTCAGCGATGCGATCCTTCCCGAACAACTTGACTAGGCTCATAACGTTTGTCAGCTCCCTCATCGACAGACAAGTAGTTCTGAACTTCAAGAAGAAGTCAAGCTTGCCTGGTTTGCAACTAAACACCCCCAAAACTGGGCTGGCAACCTACAAATTTCGAACATATACTAATACTTCAACGTCGGGCTGATCTCACGCCGACTTTTGTCTTTTGAAACGGACTATGTTACGGTAGGGAAATTCCTCAGAATTCACGCTTTTCCCATCTCGAACGGGAATCCCAACGATATAAGCTGGACATTCTGGGCCTAATCGATGGTGGAACTTTGGATAATTCTCTTCTCCTGATTTTGTACTTTGGAAAGCCTACTGGTAGCAGACGCGAATCCGATGACCGGTTGTTTTTCACGGCTATCGCAAACCGCGCTGTTGTAAACTGTTTCTGTCTGATTTCCGATTCTGGTCCGGCTTAGAGAGCATCACAATCGTACAACACTATGCATCAAGGCAGACTTCTAATATAGTGGAGAAGGATACTTTCTAAAGATGACATTGTAATATCGACATCGAAAAGATTCTTCATTAGATGGGCGCTTACCTTCTCTTGCGTGTTGCGTATGCCATTTCTTGAAGGGTTGGAGAAATGCGATGGCCCAAGTTCAACATCGATTGCTTGACTGATCCAGCTGTCGCGTGACTGTGGCCGAGCTACTTTGCTGATCTGTACGCAGATACTCTGAGTAATCCGCCTGAGACTATCGTGAACATTGGGCAGCCATCAAAAATGCCCTTTTCACGGATGCTTCATAGGACGCCGCCGCGTTCCGAAGAGAGCATCACAAAATGTAGCTGACTGTGGAATCGTGAAAGCGGATCGATGAACGGAGAGGATTGAAAGCTCTACTGATAATCGCCATTAATGGTGGGCGTGATGCGCTCGAGCTCGATACTATGCGACATTTCGTAACAAAAGGGAATTTGCTATTGTGATCCAGTAATAAAAAATCCTTCACGGGTGGTTCGCAAGTCGACGGCCACGTTCCGAAGGGGCATCGCAAAATCTGGCTGACTGCGGAATCATGGAAGCGGATAGCGAACGGAGGGGATTCTTTTGGCCAATGCTATTGATGGTGTGCGTTGGTCAGGGAGTCGGATGACGCTGCAGAACGCAATGATTTGGGAGGTGAATACCGCATCACAAAAAATATCATGTGCTCGCTCGCAAATCCTTTAATAGTCCTGTGAGGGACCTTAGCGGTCGATTCCTCATCTACCATGACGAGCAACCGAAGAGGTAGAGAGAACATTTCATCACGGTTCTTAACCGTATCACATCCAGTGTTTTACTGATTATTCAGTCAAACAGATGAGAAATTATCTTGCTCATCAATGGCCTCAAACGGAGTAAAACTACTGGATCGGGTAGAGGCGCTGAGGCAGCGTCTGTTGAGATCGCCTCTGCCCTGCGATCGAAACCGCATAACCAATATTTAAAAATTTTTAAAAGTATTGGGCGCTCGCCCACGAAAGAGTAGTCCGCGCACTGAATAGCAAAAGTAAGTTGCTTCTCAAATATGCGCAGCCCGCCATCAAGTAAATGGTGGGCTAAGGACAAGCTCATCCCAAAACAAAATTCATTTGTATATCTACTGCTGCCTCTTGTACGGATATCCTGAGAATCAGATACCATTCCCAGAGAATGGAAGAAGGAGATGATTGTTAAGATTCCAAGGAAGAGCATGCTACTTGGCCGGAGAACGCGGAGGAGTTCAATGGACCCTGACATTTTGCTTCAAAAACTTCGACTACGCTAATGGCATCTGTTTGTTTTCACATCGGGTCATCGATTTTAGCAAATAATTCTGCATATGAAAGAAGACAAACTAGAGTCGGATTCAAAAAAAGCGTGTCATCAGACCTTCACTATTTTCGCTAATTGGCAGACCATGGCAGGCATTAATCTATTCCTATATACAGGATACTTGGTTTCTGCGATGGTACTGAATTGGATGTCTTTCGATGCATTAAAAACACTTGATGGGATATCGTTGTCTTGTCTAAAATCTATAAAAGCAGTTACCTCAACCCCAAGATTACTAAGCTCTCGAATGGAAGGTCGCGCTTTAAATCTCACTGGTGGCAGTGGAATTTGTATCGTGACTTGCTGTGAATGTCTACCTGAGTCAAATCAGGGTGATAATCTCAGGTGAGCGCAATGCTGACCACATTGCCTCCTACAGGGTTCTGTAATCCAGTAGTCTTCCGTTACGGGCTCGAATGAAGAGCTCTCGCTCAATTCAAGCTCCTGATCCAATTGGATTGCCGCGCGAACGATTATTATTCTTAAGATCAAGTTTAGACTCTACTGTGCTATTGTTCTTTTTGTTTTTGTTATACCCACAACTCTCGTCTGCGGCAACTTATCGGTCAGCACATAGGTAAGTTACTCGTGGCCGTTATGATCGGAATTCAGAAGCGACAATTCTATTGTTTCCTTCGTTTTGCAGTGGAACCCACTGAAGACGAGTAAGTCGCCCCAAGAGCGTTTGGCGTAGAATAGTAGAAGAGGAGGAGAATCTCGGAAAGAATCGGGTACTATTGCGCGTAGTCACGATTCAGGCGCTATACCCACCAAAAGCATAGCAACCATATATTTGTTTTTTTAGTCGTTCGATGAATTACCAACATTTGATCTGCTTTCGCGGTCTCGTTGAAAATCTGTAAATTTCAGTGCCAAGTTAAACATTTTCAATGCCATTATATTGTAAAAGTGTGGATCACTGATGCTTGAAAAATCTAAACTTTGGTCAACTCACATCTGCGTCATGCTATGGAAGTCATCTGGATTGATGCAATAACAGGTGGGAAACCTCGTGGGTATATAGGGAAGACATAAGTGGACTTGTTAATCAAAGGGCGAAAGTGGCAGTGGATAGCCCATACATTCAGAAAGAGCGACGACTCTACCTCGACTTTTACCACGCAATGGAAAGTGCTACTACAGAATGACTGATGAGCTACGTGGTATAGGACCACGGAGAAGGATGTAAGCTTCTCGGAAAAGCGTGAGTTAACCGGGAACCGACAACGATGGAGTGGAAGTCTGACTCACGCATTATGCCTCTTATAGAAGTTTAGTGCAACCATATATAAACTCAGTTTTTAGTATTATAATATTAACATAACATTTGAAGTAGGAGTTTTATGGTTACTTAAGGGGTTACATTTAGTTGCAGTGTTTTCGGCAACTTAGTAAATGTTTGTTACTATTTACAAATTGCGGATCTAAACCCTTTTTTTTTTAAGATCGCTTTTCTGGGAATTATGGGCAAGATTACTAGATCAAAGTTCAGTCGAAATTAGAATTTAAAAAGAAATACTTTAGAATATCCCATTGTCTAGTCAGTGAACAAAGGGTTTGTCAAAATAAGAACTGTTAAAAAATGACGATGGTTTTAACAAAATGTTTACTTTTCCTAGATGTAAAACTTTCGATTTTTTTACTTAAAAAAGTAAGTTTTTTTGAAAATTGATTACGACTAGTAATTATCATAATAAATAAGTGGTAAAAATTTGGCGTTGATTGGACCAGTAGTTTCATAGTAATCGTGTTTAATGTTTTTCATTTTAAAATGTAACCTATTTATTTACATCGAGTCGTCGATTCCAAGGCCATACAGTATTCCTTCTGAGGACTCGAAAACATCGATTTAATGATGGCTACAAGCTATGATTGCTTCTCTTGCGGTTGTAACTACAAGCAGTATATACATCAGTAAAGGTTAAAAAGTCTATGCAACTACGGTGGAGCCGCGAGGTAATGGGTTAGAAGTAGCTATAACGTCGCACCTAATGCTCCGATCGTTATAAATGAGTGAGAATGTGCTTAAAAATATACAATAAAAGAATCGATTTCCACGGCCATCACAACTGTATATAACCCCTTAAACCAACAACAACCATCCAAACAAGAAAACAGCTTTTACAACAAATAAGTATATTGGGACGCTTTGTGAAGTGTTGTCTAGTAGTGTATGATAACGGATAATGCTTTTTTGCTGAAAGTACCTTGTCTACCTTTATCCAGATCGAGCAGGCGCCGAGAGATCTCGATCTGCACATTAGTGAAGGCAAGACGAAGTACGTGGTGGCAATATCAGGGCCAAACAACAAAGAACCGACAACATAGAAACGCACTGGTTAAATCAGAACAATTAAAGTATTAGACTACAAGTTTGAGACAGTTGAAAATCTCTCCTGTCTAGGGTCGAAAATCACAACCAATAGAAGCTATGACGATGAAATCCGCGCACGGATGTTGGCAGCCCACTGAGCCTATTTCAGCTAACTATTTCGCTCGAAAAGTGTCACCTTAACATCAAAACTCTTACTGTACTATGATCTTGCCAGTCCTTATGTATTCCTCGGAGACCTGGGTTCTTAACAAGAAAAATTGCGAACCCTTGGCCGCATTCTACAGAAGAATTCTCCGAAGATAAGGATGATCCTGCTCAGAAAATATAGAAGGGCAATATCTATGGTAGAAAAAGAAGAAGAAGCAGACCCTGCCTGAGATGGAGCAATGGCGTAGGTCAGGGCGCGAGACAGCTTTTAGGGATACCGAACTGGTGGATCTCCGCGCAAAACAGAGGAGTCTGGAGTTCCTTACTAATGCAGACCTAGACCGGATACCGATTGTTGCGCTGATGATTGTGTATGATAATTGACAAATTGTGAAAAATTAGTTGTCCATATGGTTTGTGAAATCTTCTGGAATGCCAAAATCGGTAGATCTCGCTTTTACTATCGCTGAATGCTGAATGCGCTGCTGAAACTACGTTTATAGTCGATGATGCAACACCAAACTTGCCTACCAGTCGAAATAAATTCGATTCTTACTTTGTTTGTAGCTGTGCTAATTACTTACGACTCTTATCTGAAACTGGGAAGTCGGGAACTGCCAGAGGTGATCTTTTCCCCAGAGGTTTCTTAAGTGTCAGAGTTTTAAGTAAAGCGAAAAGTAGGTAGGAAAGTCAGCCTACTTACAAGTGTTACATTGTGAATATTATCAAGTAAAGCAAGTCGAATCTTACCTATACACAAAAGACATACTCAGTTTATCTAAAAGGCTTCTATTAAGTTTCTGGCAATTGATTCACTCTACCAAGTATTTCACAATAGTTCGATGAAAGGTCTCCATGTACCATGAGGTTGCAAATTTCATCTTCAAATAAGTCCTTGTGAATTATTAAATTAAGAAGTTTAGATTCGCATTTTCCGAGGCACATGTCAGCTTTGATATTAGCTGTAACAGAGTTCCCACATAATCGGTAGTGTCTAGCTGTTGCTTTAAACAATAAAGATTATTTAGGAAAAAGTTGGAAACTCGGAGCTCGACATTTCAAGTATCATTTTTAATGTATGTCCGATTACATCAAAGGGCTACTGAAATTTTACCTTTTAGATTTCCAGTATGATGTTTCGTATCATAGCCTATCGTATCTATCATAATTCTTTCTTTTCAATCGGTGTAACCATTTCCGTGGAAAGTGCGGGTGACAGGCAGACAAAGAATCGATTTTAACAAGATCTTTTGTTTTCCAAGAAACTTTAGAAAGGGAACGAAAAAAATATTGATAGTGGTCTAAAAAAAAATTATAAAATTGAGGCAGCGATACCAACCTTAACTTCATGCATAGTGGTATACCGCACAATAATTATCTGCGACGGACGAAGAAGAACAGCCTTTACCAAATTACCAAGCTTCATAAAGTACTCTCCACGGCGCATATGAATTATAGGAAATAAAAAAGTAGAAGTAAAAAGGACCAGGTTTGGCACAGAGACATCCACAACTAAAGTCTATACAAAAAAAACACTACAAACTTTTCTTATTACCCCGGCACGTGAGGAAGTACTAAGTAAGGTGACGGCGATTATAGTGATAAAGAAAAGCTAAGACGTAAAGAAGAATAACGGCTGTGTCAGGAACGAATTTCTGTGAAACTCTGGATTCAAGAATTCTCGTATTGCTCTTCTCCCCTTTCTCTTTCGTACGTGCTCATATATACAATATTTAGTTTCGTTGTGATTCTATTTATAAATGTGGTATTACGCGCGCCTTCTCTGTATTGACTTCCTCTCATTTAAAATTCTGTCAATGTTTACTTGGTTTCAAGTAGAAAATAACATTTAGCATTTCGTTGTAAATAATAAGCTTTAATTAAATTATTGTCTTTTTCTCACTTTTTTATCTGTTTACCCACCAAAATTTAGGACACTAATTTCCTTTTTCTCCAAGTTTCCGCAAAGACTGAAATCTAAAAAGGAACATACGCTGTAGCCAGAAAATACCAAACCTGAAAGGTTTTGCGTATTTCTTATATAGACATGTGAGTGGACAAATGCCTTAACACGTAATATATACATATATAATGGGAGAGATTCTCTCACACTTTCGGGTGGTATTGATATTCATAGTCTTGTATTTGCAAAGAAGCGACAACTTTGACATATTATAGTAGTAATAGTGCGACTTCTACCAAACTGGTAGGATCATGCTCTATGTTATAGCCTACATATAGTGGCAGCCTTCTGATTTTTTCCAATGTACAATGTAAGGTGACAATGTACAGCCCCTTTTGCATATATGGCGACCTCCCCTTAGATTCGACGTAAAAGGATGTAACTAGCTGCATGCGTGAGCGGTCATAGTTCCCACCTTTCCATCAAATGAGGTGTTAATCAGCATAACTGTTTCCGAGAAAAAATGCGTGTGACAGACAGACAAACAGTAAACCGATTTTAACAAGGTTTTGCTTTACACAAAACCTTAAAAAGGCTTCATGTTATTTTCGGCCATCGGAAAATATTCAAATATTTGTTACAGGGGCATCATTTTAGCATGAATCACTTTGTATTATCTTTAAGGGCAATTTACTAATTTTGTATTTCTGTGTAATATAATGCATTATATTTATGCAACTGTTAAGTTTTCTCTTGAAACTAATCATTCTATGGTAATTAATTCTCAACTTTAATAATCGGGTGAAGACTATTTGTTCTCCCGAAATTCATTTTATTTATTTAAAGTAAGCTGACCGAAGTACAAGAATAGTTTTCCAATAGTTTGTAAGTAAGGATGTTCTCACTAAGCTTTAGTTTGCCAAACTTGCCAGTTTTTCACTGATATTCTGTGATAAATAGGGTGCATTAAATTCAATAGAAAGACGGGTACCAGGGGGAGCAATAATACGATATTATGACTTGTGATGCCGAAACTTTATGCTACAAGGATGTTGTAAGGGAAGTTTTCGACTAAATTTTGAAACTGAGCTTTTATTAAATTTCATAGATATAAGAACGTTATCATAGCTTTTTCAGATTACTTGTTTGGGTCTGATAGTTGCTCAGAATGGGTTGTGTGTCAGCTTTCTAGCATACCACTTCTTTCGTTCGCGGACGTTATCGAATCTTGCTTCGAGAAATGCTGCTCAATACCTTTCACTTATGGGTCAAGTTTAGAAAACTGTTTGTGTCATTACAAAATAGCAATACAAAAACAAGGCAATCAGTGAATACCACGCAAGTTCTCAGACTGGAAGATACACAATTGACCAGCTGTTTACGGTCAAATAGATCCTAGAAAAATGCTGGGAATTCACGACGTCCATCAAATATTCGTTGACTATTGACCGAAATTACTGTACCAAGTAATGCTTGACTCGGGTATTTCAGCAAAACTGGTAAGCTTTACCAGAATGACAATGTCCCACACAACAGCGCAGATAAGAGTAAATAACAGCCTGTCAGGGGGTTCGAGATAAAAGTTGGATTAAAGCGAGGAAATGGCTTCCCATCTCTACTGTTGAATCTGGCACTGAGCAGGTTATGCGAAAGTTGCCTCTAGACACAAAAGGTACGCTTCTCTATAAGCCCTGCCAAATATGCGGACGATATAAATATTATGGCGCCGCCTTTCACATCAGTAAAGGAGATTTTGATAAACCTCGATAAAACAGCAGTGTCTACGAATTAATGAAAACGAGACGAAAATTATGACACAAACCAGACAAAATATAATAATTAACGAGCACAACTTAGCAAATGAACACAAGTTTATATATTTAAGTGTACAACTGACGAAAGATGGAAATGAAATGGACGAAATAAAACACTCTTACAAACACACCCTTCTTCTCGATGCTGCCGGTTTCAAAAGCATACAGAGAAAAGCAAAGATCCGAGTATTTAAAACTATAATAACACCTACGCTATGCTATGGATGTGAAATATGGAGCCTAACACAAACTTTCGAAAAATCTTCGCGAGAACGATCTTGAGGAGAATAATACGAATTAAACGAGAGGGCGACTAATGGCGAATCAGATACAACCATGAGTTGCGTCAAATATTTGACGACCCTAAAGTATAGAAAATATAAAATTGGGAAAGTTGCAATGAGCATGGTCACGTTCAACGTATGGTCGAGTGTCGGATACCTAAAACGGTATTCAAAGGGTGAACAGAAGGACGAAGACCGGTGAGAGAACCTGAAAGCACCACTAGGCAGATTCTGTTGACGAGGAGAGCACATTACTGCTCGGATTTCGAAATTGGAGGACGCGATTGATGGGTCAAGATAGTTAGAGGAAGGACATACTGAAGGTCAAGGCGCGAAATGTCGTGTCGAATTTCGAAGAGGCATACAGAAACAAATATCTATATATACAAGTTGTCCGATATCTTAAATATTTTGAAAAAAACTTAGTTTTGTTGGTATTAATTTTCAGGTCGGCAACAGTTGGTTTTGCCCCAAATTCTGTGCTATTTCTCTAAGATTCATCACTCAGTGCGGGATTGAGTAAAAACTAGCCCTGTAGCCTACGAATTAAAATTCGACATTCTTTCAGATTACATTTGTATAATAAAATGAGTATCGTGTTCGTAAAGCGTGTCAATGTCGTTGACTTGCCTTCGAATTCCGGTTTGCTATTATTGTTTGTGTTCGCCTCTGTGCTATCCCGCTGCTCTACGTTTCTCACTTACCCAGCGTTACGGCTATGATAATGAAATTGAGGTATAACGTCTTTAAACATCAAATAGTACTTCACAGAGCAGTTAACAAGAAACATATATATGTATGGTAATAACTATTATCTAAAGTATCCACCGTGCGTATATCACCAAAAACACACTCATAGTTCAGGTTGCTGAAAGTTTTCTAAAATTGATAAGAAGAGGCACAGCCCATAAACTATTCGCAGAAATGCTGAAAGTCATTTTTCATTGAATATCAACATTATCTTACGCATAAGATCACTCTCAAAGACGTTACTCAAGTTCTGAAAAAAAACCATCACAAAACACTATGGAAGAAATGATTCAGATCCATTTTGGGATCATATGCAAGAATGGACATAATATTTTATGTTCTGAAAAATACTGACAAAAGCATCATTAGTATGCTCGTATACTTTCATGATTATTCGCATCTCTTCACATGACAAAAATGGATAATCTAGATTAATGTCATCTCGTATTACTCAGGGTCCACCTCCAACTACTCAAAATTCGAAATGCCAATCACAAGTTCTGCATTTCACCCTGAAAATTTCCCTATAATTTCAGCCTACCTGTATACGCGAACCCCCAGGCACCTACGTCTTATTTAAATATGACTCCATTAGGTGAAGTTTAATCAATTTTGTATTATTCTTCTATCGAGGAAGCATCTTGTCGGAGCAAAAGTCGTAAGGAAAAAAGCGAAAATGTTCGCTGTCGTCACTGCTTCACGTTTTGTTTCCTTTTGCGGCCCAGAAAGCAAGTCACGAATTGACGAAACGATAAACGTGACGAGCATTCGTAGGAATAATAAAGTATTTTCACTTCCGATTACAAAAAAGCACAGTCTTGGTGGATTTCCTTTATTTCCGCTACTCTCCGCGAAGAAAATAGCCAAGATGCTGTTCAGGTGAAAGTAAGTGGCTATTTTTCAACTTCTCAGTTTCGCGACACGATAGGTATGAATGTTAAAAGAAGAGAGAGGGAAAGACAATTATTCATTAAGTCTCTTTAATTAATTTCGCTTCTCTGGTTGAAAGTGGTTGGCTTCAAATAATTTAAAGCGATTTTGATATAAAAAAGGATTCCTGTTTAGATATTACTAACATTCTGCGTTTTGAACGCCAGCCAGAACGAAAGTTCGCAATTTATCATAATTCATCACAAAAGGTGTGCTCGACAAAATGTACAATATGATAATCTTGCCAGGAATCTTTATTCAATTGTAACATTACTCAGCAAACGAATCTTCCGTATGTAAACCTATTTAGTCAGTTGTTTTCGAGAAACATTGTTTATTAATCCTCAAATGCTATCATTCCACTTCACTGCTACGTACTAGCAGTTAGTCAACATATTATTAGTACTCGATCTATACAGTTCGCGGAACATGGCAAAACCGAAATTAACAGAATACAGTATTATATAAATGACAAAATGTCTCCATGTCAAAATGGAATTCATTCATTATTGGTGATAGATAATGCAGTTTTTATTAAAATTTATCTAGACAACTTTATAGATACTGCGGGTTTTCTCTATTCTCTATTTCCTTCAAAACATAATTTGTCCATTAACGTGGAGGCTTTAAAATTCTCATCTTAATTTTCCCATCATTTATAAATCTGAATTTTCTTCCCTTCATAGGATATTATGACTCTTCTGGAGGTAATTACATTTCACGTTTCGGTCACCGTCCCTCCTAATTAGCTTGCAATAATCGAAAATTAATTAGTAATTACAAATAGATTTCCTCCACTTTTTTGTGTCTGCTCCTTCATTCATTTTCACTTTCTATCATACTTGGGATGATTACTGGTGGAAGTAGCAATGGCTGTAATGGCAGGTCAAGTGAAAGTTGGGGGGTTACCTTGATTTCATGTTTCTAGCTGATAGTATGAGCCTATTATAAAGACAAGTTCACCTTGAAAAGGAGATAACTCTTGTAGGAGGCCATTTCCATCCAGATAACAGTGAGAAGAGAAAAATGGACCTAGGATGCAGCTTTTAATTAAAAGAAGAAATTTGATTTATGCTTCACGTTAAAGAATTGAAAGTTGGAGAAACGTGACGATTCGTATTCGACTTTCGAAGGCAGGGCATGAAGAAAAACCCGTGCATGAGTTCGGGCTTCTTTTTGAAAATTTCTAAACAAGTTAATACATGTACACTATTAATATAACCCAAGGATAAAGTTGAAATAATGATAATGGACTATTGCAAATTTTCAGAGCCAGCCCGTAGCATTCACAAAGGAAAGCAGCTCTCCGACCCTGCAGCTAGAAATCTCGCTGAGGTCCCCAAAGAATGGTTTACCCAGTGTCCGCAGCCTGACTCGAGCCAGAGCTGGGCAATCGCAGAGAAAGTGCATGAGGGTTTCCCTTCCTTCTCCGCAGCTTCGGCAATGCGGTAAGCCGAGCCTAGCGGCATGGTCCCCTATGGGCCAGTGCCCAGTGCAGACCGCCGTAATCTTGAATGCATTTGCACGCGTCTAGCACAGGAGCTCTCGTGATCAGGCTATGTTATAAGCGGGCCAAATTCTCCTTGACTTGGCACAGCTTGTAAGCCTTCGCCATCTCAGGCCCGCGGCTGCTAGGTAGTGCGAGTAGACTCGGCCCCCGACAGCCGCCAGCGGAACACCGACTGTATTCGCCGAGGGACTGCCAAGAGCAGAGCCTTGCCTGGCCAATCCGTCAGTCCGCTCATTCCCCTCTATGTTCCTATGCCCGGGAACCCAGAGGAGAGTGACCTTGAGCGTGCCGCCAAGATGGTTGAGCGCGTCTCTGCACTGCCCCACGAGCCGGGAAGATGTCGTCGTTGAGTACAAGGCCTTGATGGTCGCTTGGCTGTCGGTCAGAATGGCTATGTTACGCTTGGGGCTCGAATCACGCTCCAGCCATCGACAGACTTCCAATATCGCCAGTATTTCCGCCTGGAATACACTGGTGAAACCTGGGAGACCATACGACTTGGATACACCGTGTCTATTCGAGAAAACCCCCGCGCCGACTCCATAGGCCATCTTTGATCCGTCCGTAAAGAATACCGTGTCATAGTCTTGCAACACGCCGCCAGTCTTCCACTTTGCCCTGGTTCGAAGGTCCACAGCAAAGTTCCTCGTGAAGTTCAACTTGCGTGTGACATAGTCCGTGGGGGATGCCCAGATTTCTCGAGGTATTTTATCTAGCATGTTGCTGTGGCCGTAGGACTTCGCTGTCCAGCGACGTAGTCTGACGGCACTGCACGCTGCAACATATTTGATGTGGAGGTCTAGGGGAGGAGATGCAGGAGTACATTGAGAACATCTGCCGGGCAGGACTGCAGAGCCCCCGTAGCACCTGCACACGTGGTTCTTTGAATCCTGTTAAGCTTCGTTCTATTGTATTTTTTCTTCTTCATGAAGCGTGCCACCATACAATAGAGCCGTACGTCAGGATCGGACGCACTACAGCGGTGTACACCAAGAGAACCATCCTCGGCCAGAGACCCCATTTCTTTGCAAAGGTTCTCTTACAGGTATAGAAGGCTATACAGGCCTTCTTAACCCTCAGTTCTATGTTCAACCTCTAATTTAGCTTAGGATCCAGGATCACACCCAGATACTTTACATTAGAGGAAAGAACCAATCTTTGTTCATTGAGCCGTGGTAGATGGAATTCAGGTATCCTTGTCTTGGTGGTGAATAGCATCAGTTGCGTTTTGGTTGGGTTTATGCTGAGTCCGCATCTTGCGGCCCACAGGCACACCTTTCGCAACGCTCCTTCCATGATGTCGCTCATAATGGACAGAAACATCCCTGATACTAATATCACCAAGTCGTCGGCATACGCCACCACCTTCACCCCGCTGCTGTCCAATGTACGTAAAATTTTGTCCATTAACCAGAGCACCGGTGAGATGGCACCACCCTGGGGCGTGCCTCTGTTCACAGCTCTGGTCAAGTGGTTGCCTCCCAGATCGGACTGGATTATCTTGGTACTCAGCATGGATGTAATCCAATGCGTGAGATACCCCTCCAATCCAATACCGGTCAAGGCTTCCTTGATGGCGTTGGTACTGACGTTGTTGAAAGCTCCTTCTATATCCAAGAAGGCAGCAAGGGTATACTGCTTGTACTGCAGCGACCGCTCAACCGTGCCAATTACCTCGTGGAGGGCGGTTTCTGTGGATTTTCCTTTGAGGTAAGCATGCTGGGACTTAGAGAAAGGCGTTCTCTCCATAATCGTCCTTAAATGAATGTCCAGGACGCGTTCTATAGTCTTCAGCACGAAAGAGGTCAGGCTGATTGGCCGAAAGTCCTTCGCGGACATTGGCCACGCAGCCCTCGGCGCATGCTGTTCCACCTTGGCTTGGGGTCCTATTAGCACCTTCTCCGGTGCAGGGAGGACGACCCCCCGGGCTGTTGCTTCGGTCCATCCCCCCGCCAGATCCACTTGCCCCCAACACATCACCAGCAGACAAGCAGATCCTCGTCAGTTGGATGAGCCTACTCCCAGCCCGGCCCTACACACTCTTAACCCGGTCGAAGACGGTTTCCAGCGGCCACCACGCGGAGGTCGTGTGAGGAATTATGCAACTTTAACCTGAAGCCTAATCAGACCGGGCCGCTAAGGAGACTGTGAGTGTGCCGTGCAGATTGTCCAACGCATTCCTACACTCCCTCATCAGTCTGGAGGAGGTCGCCACTGAGTACAAAGCCTTCATGCCGATCTGAGTGTGGAACAGAATGATTATGTTACGCTTAGGGCTCGGATTGACAGACCTTCAATATCGGCATCACTTCCACTTAGCATACACTTGCAAATCCGAGAAAGCTGATAGATTCGACTACACTGCGCATATCTTCGAAAATACAGGGAATTAGATCATCTTTTAACCGTCATTAAGGAGTATTGTGTCATAACCATGCAACGTTTCGCTAGTCTAGTCACTCGGCCCTGATTTGAAAACCCATTACAAAGTTTCTCCTGCAGCTTGAGTCTGACAAAACTGCATGATTCAGCCTATTTAGCGGAAAAAATAATATGTAGTACATACGCGGACTAAAAGTTATATGTTTGTAACTTAGAATCCAGTATCATACTCAGATACTTTACATTGGAGAAGAGTATCAATCTTTGTCCATTTCGCTGCGGGAAGTGAAATTCGATTGTCTTTATCTTGGTGGAAAATACTATCAGCTTCGCTCTGGGAGGATCTACGCCGACTTCGCATCTTGTAGTCCAAAGGCTCACCTTTCCCAACGTATCCTACATAATTTCATTCATAAAATTATCTCTACTAGGTTTTTGTCTGGAGTGGAGTTGCGGAAAACATGAATCGTATCGTATCACTTTTTGAAAAGGGTACATTGATCTTATATCATCAACATCAAATATTAACAATGCGTGGCGGATAGCACCAAATATTACTTATTACTAAAATAAGTCGTCCTGAATTTATCTTATTCCTAACTTGCATATACGACAGCACGAAATAGATGTTGATGAAGAATGAATGAACCTTTCATGCAAGAGCTGCCGAAGCTACTAGGAAATATTGCATAGACCAACGGCGTTCACACATTAACCAGCAGCTGACATTCATTTCAATCCTCAACATTACAAATAAGATATTATACATATTCACATGCAATCGAAATCATTTGCTAGCCCAAAGCCAGCATAAAGTCTGCTTAAAAACCAGCCCGATATTCAGCATCGGCATCGAGAACTGTAGTCACCTGCACTACGAAGAAGGTAATATTAGGGGATGTTTTGAAATGTGATGTCATAATAGCTTTTGTAATACGGTAATATTAGGTATTGCGGTAATTTTTGTAAAGTGGTAATGTTAGGTAATTCGGTGATGTGGTGGTGTGGTAATCTTAGGTAATGCGGTAATGTTTGTAATGCGGTATCCGCATTACCGCGCACCGCAACCTATTGCGCGCCGCTACCTATTGAGCCGGATTTTATCCACAACCTGACGGTCATGGTATCACTCAGGGATTTCGTCATTATGTAGGCTACGAAGTCGTCGATTCTCATATAGGAGGCCAAAAATTCTTCGGAGCATTCTTCTCTCAAACGCAGCCAAAAAGTCGAAACTTTTCTTGCTTAGAACCCAGGTCTTCGAGGAATACATGAGTTCATTGTGTTATACAGTAACAGCTTTGACCCTATGATGAGGAAAAATTTTGTAAGTGGCAGTGGTGGTGGCAGTATCTGTCCGTATCTCGCTTCAGTTGGCAGGACTTCCTACGAGCCGATATTTTCGTTGTTGAGCAGTTCATCAGATTACTCAACCCATTGCTCCAATATGTCCAGCCTGTCGGAAATCAGATCCCTCTTTGTCTCGGCAGGATGAGCATCGAAATGTGTAAAGCTTCATCCTGCTGACTTGTTGATAAAGCTTCCGCGCCTGGTGCGGTTGCTTCCTGTGCTTTAGAGTTCACAGACCTGTTCATTGTTCCGGGCTTCCTTTTTCCGTCTGTGAAGTCGCTTCTCTGTTCGACGTCCGCGCGTGCCCGCGTCCTTTAAGAATGGAACATTGCTCAGTATGCAACATTCTTTTGTTCCGTCGCCGAACTAGCCATTTCGACATTTTTTGAAACTGCGGCCAAGTATGTGAGCAGCTGTCTCAATGATAACGTTCTTCAGGTGATTGTCAAGATCATCACATGTCCAGGATCTCTGTTGACTGCGGTTATTGTGCATCCATTTCCTCCTTATAGGTATTGGGGAGGGCTGAGGGGCTGTGTTATGGTTGTCTTCAATGCTACCTGATTGTCAGAAGGAATCTAGGTGGTATTTTTATTGCTTGAAGCACCATGCCAACGAGATAGTGATCCGAGTCTATATTGCCCCCCATATGTTCTGATATTCATCAAGGCTGAGAGGTGGCGACGTTCGATCAATACGTGGTCAAATTAGTTGAAATTGGTCCCGCCTGCAGAGGCCTACGTTTGTTTGTGGACCACTTTCCGCGCAAACCAGGTACTAACAACAACTATTTCGTGTGGTACTGCTAATCGAAAAATCCGCAGTCCGTTATCATTTGTATTTTTATGTAAACTATGGGAACCAACGTGTTGGTTGATTACGGGGTCCGTCTCTACTTCGCTGCTAAATTCCTCAAGGATGATTTTGATATCATAACCAGGACTGGCTTCGAGGATTCGTTCAACTGCCACGTGGAAGGTATCTTTTTCCGACTATGCAGTCTCCACTGTAGGGGCATGAACGTTAGTAAGACTTATATTTCTATACTTGCCTCGCAAGGGCAGAGATCATAGATTTCGCTTATGTTTTCAAAGCTTTCACAGCTTTAACAGCAGCTTTCATTTTTTGGCTGACTAAGAAAACTATTCCGAGCATATGATTTACTGGTTACTGGATACTATAATATATAGTGTAGCGACTCTTCTCCAGGAAACCGGTCCCTGTCCAACGCATCTCCTGCAACGTTACTACATCAACCCTATATTGGGATAGGGTATAGGCTAGCTGCTTGGCAGCTCCTTCTCTGTTCTACGAGGAAATGCGCAAATCGTTATTCCGTTGTCGTTGCCGAGTTCGTCGTGGTAAAGTCCATGCAGTCCGAGGGTCTGTATAGGCTTGTCAGCCCTACCCTATGTTTCCTAGATATGAAATTTGATAAACGCTTTCCATGCTCCGCCTATTACTGATGATAGGAAAAGTGCGATGAGCCGTCAGACTGAAACCCTTGGTTTTGTTGGTACGTATCTGCCGTTCGATTCTACTTGCCTCTCTTTCCAAATCCAGAATCATTTGGCCAAGGTCCATGACCCGGTTACAGAGCAAACAAATGTCATCAGCGTAGTCAAGGAGCTTGAGGAAAGGCGTCGGAGTCCATTAAATTACTTTACTACCTACAGGAAAAGAAGCGTAGAGAACATCGCCAATAATAAGAAGAATAGTATCGGTGAAAAGATGCAATCCTGAGGACTCCGCTTTTTTACCTCAAATTCTTCTGAGATTTTATCTCGATGCAGCACCTAACATGCGTCATCTTATGCCGCTCTGATATAACTATTAGTTTCTTCGGAATGCCCCTGATGCGTAATGCACACCTGATGCACACTTCACTTTTCCTCCTGCCCTTTTCAAGCTGCCGAAAGCTTCCTCGGAATCGATGAAGCACATAATGAACCGCGCACAGTTCCAAAATGATTTGTAGAGTGTTAAGGTGCTGAATGCCGGAAAATCACGAGAGGAAACTAATCTGTTGATCGAAATTACGAGATATTTTTGATATGTTGTGGGATTCTAGTTGTTATCTTTGTAAAGGGTAAAGGGCATGCAGATACGCCACCTTCTGTTGAATTCAAAACGGGTGCCTATCTTTACACTCTTAACAATCACCCCTTCTTCAAATTTCTTGGAAAGATCTCGGACAAGGTTTCTGAGCGAGTTGAAGTAGCAGATCTGTACAAATTTGGGATGCAACAATGAATAACTCTGTGGGTAGACGGCCAATCCTAGCGGCTTTACTCCTTTTGATTGCATTGATAGCCGATATCACTTCTCTTCCATTTTGGGGCAGTTCCCATCCGCATGTTACGGTGACTAGCCATTAAATCCACAAGAGGCGGAATTTGACGGGATGTAATACATGCATTACATCAGTTGTGTCGCAATTCATAACAAACTGGCATTGACAATTCAAACTATGTCGCAAAATGCGGCTGTCAAAACTCTACTCACAAAATTTTATGGTATGGAATATATTATGTGGGATGTGATCGTAATTTGGACATTCCACCATTCTTTTTCTCCATCTTGGAACAGTTGTGGTTTCTTACCAATCATGTGATGTTTTATTCTCTACAACAAGGCGATCAAAGAAATCACCAAGCCAGAGTGTTAAGTCTCCGTTCGAGGTATTTTAGAGTTCAACCGCCATTTTTTAGGTTCAATTGCTGTAGCTGTTTTCATTTGTTTCGTTGCCTCCTCAGCTTTTGTGGCGTTGGGAGCCGAAATTGCTCCAAATATCGGCAGGTGGAAGAGCAATTAAGGCACGGCCCCATCTACGCTACGCAACGCGATTCGGCCACAAACTACGTTGCCGGTCAAAATATCTTTATTTGATTTTGTAGACAGCAATACATACTTGAGTGACACTGCGTGGCGCGACATTCAGCCAAGCGACCGAGTTGCCTGGCAGAGAATATTTTGCAGTGTCGCGTGTCATTTCCATATAATGGACTCAGTTGACTACTACGCAGTTTTAGTTTGTACTCACCTGTTCAAATGTCAAAATATGTAGTTGTTTGTATAATAGTTGGCTGCCGCGAATGCAGAGTCGTGTCGCGTAGCATAAATGTGGTAGTACCTTAATTGCCAATACAACGTTCAGTGTAGCTTCCTTGTATCCTCGTATAAGCCACTCGCCTGGATGTTCATAGTTTCCTGAGATACTTATATAAAATAGGTATAAAGTCAAATCGTTAGTCAAAAGTACCATTGTTTGTTTGCTTCTGCACTTTCAGAAACGTTAGAGTTTCACTGTTATATAAAATCGAAGTACAAGCCACTGTAATCGCGAAAGAAAAAAAATTAAGCATCCCCAAAATATTCGGAGAATACTATGCTATCCGCTTCATGAACGTTTCCATGTTGTTATGGACGAATTTGTCTCTTACGTCTTCACTGAAAATTCAGGTCGTCCCCGTGATATCGCACTTCAGGGATTGATAGAGCAAGGCAGCAAGTACGTTTGATCTGGCCACATAACCAAAAATTGCCTTTTTATTCAACTCAGTGAAAAGTTAATTGAATTCTCACTCCATCTGCATCACAGCTTCAAACAGCTTGCCATATACCAATGTAATCGGTTTTCCATTTTGTATTTTGAAATTGACATTGACACCCGTGATGAATTTAATGGTTTTCGCCGTATAAATTGGATACATATACCATAAGGATGTTAATATTTGATTTTATTGCTACTATTGATTGACGTGACTCATTTGGAAAAATCCCTGACTAATTCCTGGAATGGGTTTAACCACACACCATTTAATTCATTTTAAATTATTTCCTTGGCTTTATTTGCTTTTCAAAATTTAAGGGTTTCTGCATATCAGGTATTTTGGGAGAAGTGAATTTAAGTTCAGTGAACTTGGGCGGAAGGAATATATTCTTGGTAGTAGAAGGAACATGCAATCGCTTACGTGATCAAGTTACGAATTTAATTCTTTTAAGCAATAAGCAGCAGCATGTGCCAATGGGGGACAAATGTATCTAGGTAGTGTAACTAGTTTTCAATGAGAGAAATATTCTAGCTTTCTAACGACTTTAGTATTTGGAAACATTGTTTGCAGAAGCATGTGCCGATAAAAGACTGCAGCTATTGTGAACTCGCATCTTTCAGCATTTCAAAGCAAAACAAGTCAGTGGAACGTTTCCCTTCAAAATTTTGATGATGAATTGAGGGGCCGGGGGTGACCTTCCGGCAAAAGCTAACAACAGTTTATCTCTATAAGCCATTGTTGGCTTCATTTCGGTAAAGATC
This sequence comes from Hermetia illucens, assembly GCF_905115235.1. Lineage (NCBI taxonomy): Eukaryota > Metazoa > Arthropoda > Insecta > Diptera > Stratiomyidae > Hermetia > Hermetia illucens. Next base: position 86,237,494 of record NC_051852.1, on the reverse strand, counting down.
GATGTGATATGTATTTTGCAGCCCAGACTTTACATAGAGACTTTAAGATTGGTCTGAACATCGAAGTCGATGGTAAACGACCAAAAGGCAGACCTAAGCAACGGTGGCTTGATACGCTGGATGGGGATTTGAAAGCCTCGAGATTGCACCCAGATCAGGCATCCGATAGAGCCAAATGGCGAAGCCGATCACGACGAGCCGACCCCGCTTGTGAACGGGACAAAGGCTGAAGAAAAAGAAGACTTTACATAGAGACTTCCGTTACCTTTTTCGATTTTTATTAAGGTTTTTGTTAAGTGATTTCAGAAAATGAGTCATGCCTCACCTCAAATTTATTCTTTTCTTATCACACTCCTGCTTCGCAACGATGACAAGTCCAAAGTCTACTTCGTAAAATCCATGGAGGAGTTCATTTGATATCCCACCTTACACTGTACTTGGAGAAAATAAGCGTCTCTCCTCTTCTTCGCTTGTTGTTCGTTTTTATTAAAAACAAGTCAAGTTCTGTGAGCAACTCTCTATGCACGTTTTTCCATTTGTATGTAGCTAAGATATTCCTTATTTAATGTCTAACTTCAAGTTGTACATATTTATATACGCAAGCCTAAATATTGTGCTCACCCTAAACAAACAAACATTGCTTCCTGAGGCTGGCCAGATTTTATTTAATTTAATACTCCATTAATTAGGTACATACTGGTGTATGCTGCCCAAGACTCATTAGCAGCGGATGTTCGCCTTCTGCCGAACATTTCGACGGTTCGAGCGTTGGCAGCATACAAAATCGCTCCAAGGATTATAAACGTACATTGAACTGGTTCACAATTAAGGGCTCCGCCCCAAAATATCATTTTTAAGGTTTTGTGTGAAACAAAACCTGATTAAAATTGACTCGATATCTATCTGCCTGTCTGTCTGTTTGCCTGTCTGTCTGTCACACTCGATTTATTCAGAAACGGCTTGACTAATTGTCACGAAAATTGGTAAGAATATGTAATCTGCTCCCTATACATGCAGCAAGTGGCGTCATTTTGTGTTAAGTTTAAGGGGGGACTCCCCATTCATGTGAATGGGGGGTGCAAATTTTTTTTCGTAAAATGTGGCCATGTGGGGTATCAAATTAAAGCGCTCAGTCAGTACTTTCCGAAACTATATATTATATTTGATATTGGGTGAAACATAGGGGAGTGAGGGTTCAAAATATGACCACCAAAAAGTGTAACAGTTCTCGTCCTCAGAACCTATCCAACCGAAAATTCTGAAAAATTCACAATGGTGCTCCTCTACGAAATCTAAGCCTCAAAATACATCCGGTTCCGATATCTGCATAAATAAAGTTAATAATAGTAGATTTCCACATTTTAGAAATTTACCTGGCAACCCTCCTTATGTTTATCTCAGGCACGTAGTAATGGAGAACATAATGGACAATTTGGTTAAGTTTGAAGAAAATGCAACTATTATTAACAAAGTTATAGAGGGTGAAACTTTGCCATTTTTTGTGAATTTCGTGCATTCTACAACCTGTGTGACGTCATCATCACATATCACTTCGTCAGTACCACAAAGAAATGAGTTCTTATCAATGGGGTTGGAAAGAATTATTTTGTTTTAGTTTCAAATGACTAGAAATCATTTGTATATGAATATCAATTACTCCAATCAGATATGTGGGTATACAGGTATATAGTATATGCGTGCTACTGAAGTTCGCGGGTAGTGTCTAATTCAGATATCATAGATTATTTGTACATTAAACGAGTCGTATTTAATATACGTACTATATATGAACATATGTATGCTTTTGTGCACGAGGTAAATCGGAAATTTAGGTACGATCAATTTATATACGTGCATATATATGTACAGTATTTTCCAACAAAAAGTTTGGAGAAGAATGAATGAATGAATGAACGATGATTGAATATGTTGGATTTGTAGCTATATACGGATGGAAAAAGGTGCATTTAAGTTTCTTACATAAGATGAACACAAAACCGTTATGCTTGAAGCGCGAGCTTCCGGTATTCCGATTTATTTTTATATCCCATTGCCGCAACCTAATCGATCAACCGAAATTTACTCACAGACGTGCAATCTCGCTGCGATCAGGAACTTGGTTGCCAACTTGGTTGCAAGGCCAGCTTAACGCGTTTTCATGCATTTTCACTTACTCGGTCCGCAAAAGCATACACATATGTTCGTACAAAGATGTCCATCGTAACACTATCTGCAAACTAGATTAGCACATAAATACCCATGCAAATATCCGTCTCCAGTAATTAATACTGATATACAAATAACTAGCCAAACGCTTTTGCATGTCTGGGGTGTGTGCTCACTGTACGCTGGGGGATTCACAGTACACACATTTTTATCAAATTTCATACCAGTAGGAGGAACCATTTCTGGGGAAATGAGTGTGACAGACAGACAAACATATAAACAAGCAGATGATAAACGGAGATTAAGAAGGTTTCGTTTTGAACAAAATCTTGAAAAGGGATGAACAAAGTAGATTCTTCATAAATGAAAATTTAATAACTGACTTGAATGTCAATTATTCTCGTTAATTATGACGTCATCATCTTATTTCCTCGGCATCAATTGTATCTAGATATAGTGATGAATATATGGGTGAAGTCATTTTTTGATATTCGGAGTCGTATGTAAATTATAGTGTTGAACCCGTGATAAGTCACATGCTAGATTTATGTCGATCGCCGTAATAATGCGAGTGTTTATCGGTCCGAATGGCGTTCGAATGACTTCGCTAAAAGGACAAGAATTGAAGCCAAAGCTGTACATGTGTTTCTTGAAGAAACCTAAGATTTATGAATTAGGTAAAGCAGATTAATGATTAATTAAGGTTTTAAGGCTAAAAATCGCATTTTACTTTTTAAATGTGTTTTTCTCAAACCCGCATGTTGAAAATCAGCTTCCACCATAGCCCAAAATCTATCCAACGAAATTCTTTGAAGTTTTCAGGACTTATTCGGAACATGTTTTTACGATCCGCAAACTAGGATAATTGCGATTCATTCATTCAGAAGCCTTAAAAAAACAACAAAATTCAGAAAAAAAAGGTTAACACGAAAAATTTATCTTTTAATATTTTTTAATAATGCTAGTTTGCGGACTGTAGTTAAGTCTTGACGTTAAAATGCCGTTTACTTTTTCTTTAAGATGATCGTAACGTCCTCTAACGTGGCAGCAAAAAAACACTTTTTTTTTGGAGATGGGTGCATAAATTGTTCTGTATTTCAATAACGAACTATGAAATCAGGCTGGAATTACTACGCACGCTCAAGGTATTAATTAATATAGGGTGGAAAATTCGTATTTGTACCTTTATCCAGTACTTCACAAAAACTTTCTAAAGAAAGCCAAAAAAACGGCCTTCACACGGGATGACCCCTTTAATACTTATAGTTGAATTTCCATGACACTAGTCAGTATTATGCACGATACTACCGTCTATGCCGCTACACTCTTAGTATGAACTTAAAGGTGTTTTCGGTGAATTTAAAAAGGTACTATTGCTAAGGATATATAAGATGTCGGAATGAGACCTATTTTGACATTCATATAAATGCATCACCCTAATTTTCTTTCAGATTTTCATGTAGTAGAAAATGAGTCCTGTTTCACTTTAAGTGTGCACATTTTGACTACTTAATAGTACACTTTGTAATTTACGCCAATTAATATCAGTTTCAAAAATTGAGACCTCTCATCTGATACCCCACATATATTCGGAGAAAACATCCCCTTAGCAAATATGGAAGCCCCCCTTTAAACTCCACGCCAATTTCATAGTTTCCATACCTCCACTAAATTTCGTTTGAATCCGTGAAGCCGTGCTGGATAAATGTACGTGTGAGTGACAGACAGACGGAGAGTCATTGTAGATTAGACAATGTTGCACCAGAAACAAGAAGGAATCCAAATTGGTTGGTGCAGGGTTATTTGGTGACGGAGGAGACCTCTAAAGATCCTTTGTGCTTCGCAAAGGAGGATGGCAGGTTAAAACACGTTCATTGGCGAATGTTCGAATGTTCACTGTCATCTGGCATGTACGCTGACGAAGTTTTCCATTTGTTATTAAAAGGACGACACGAAGCAGATATGAGGTACTGAAAACTAGGACTCTCCGAGTAAATGTGGCCATCACTTTCCATGAACTACTCCTCTATAACAGAGAGAGCGTTTCCAGATTTTCAACAAAGCTGGGAAGGCTGATTTAGTCGTAGTAGGTCTAATGACAGTAAGTTCGGCGTTACCATCAGTAGAAACAACTCATCCTGAATATATAAACTGCAGAGGGAGCAAAAAGCATTTGTCAACAAGAAAAAGAAAAAGTGTCTGCGACTAGATGGACTCCGTTTGACACATCTTCATAGACTTTTCCTCCATGCAAGCCGCGACATTTGGAGCAGTCATATGCCGCTTTTATAAAAGCTAGCAGTTTCTCTGGTATGCCCGTTCTGCCTAGAGCATTTCAGATTGGCGTTGTGGAAACCTGTCTCGAAATCAATGAAGTATAGGCACAATGGTAATTTTAACCCCGCACACTGTTACAAGATAATCCGTTGGGTGTTATTATGACCAGTATTGGAGGATCCAGAGCGAAAACCAGTCTGCTCTCTATCATCCGGTGGGGAGAACGTGGCTCTACCCTACTTGAGTTCGCTGACGCAAAGACAATTTCACTTTTGCTTGTAGAAGCAGTTCGTATGCGCATGTTATGCTAGTTAATTTGGGTCAAGATCCGGTTATGAGAACCGTGGAATGCCGTCATACCGGCCGTCGTCCACTCATTTACCCAGGCATTGTGCCTACGTTGAGTCTTTTTCTCTTGATGATTTGTTGTCATGTGAATTCGTTTAACCCTTTACGGAACCTCTTTCTCTTCTCTTTGTCATTTCTGTGGGCTAACTCATTTTTCTGGTTGACCTTTTCGTTCCCTTTCAACCAAGGGCCTTAGCAAACGTGAAGCTATTAGCTTTTATTATGGCCCCTAAATTCCGATGATTTTTCCGGCGTTCGTTATAAGATCACAGAGTTGCATTATGTCGTTACCCATTGCGCAAAATGTAGTTCCTGATTGATTGCCGATATCGACAAGCTGCCCGCTCAGTTCCAAAAATCGCCCGTATTGGGTTTCCGAAACTGCTATTTTTGGTGGTGGTTTGTGATTTGAGTGCTAGCGGAGCGAAAGGTAGTGGCTCAAATTAAGCCGGTGGTAAAGCGATTTGCATCATGACTGGATGTTAGGTACCAGTCGGCTCAGCTGTGAATAAGTATCTGAGTCAAATCAAGGAATCACGGCGAGGCAATGCTAACCATTGCCTTCTAGCGTACCGTTGCACGGTTGTAAATGAGAAAGGAAGATACCAATCTCGCATAGCTATCGTATTATTTAAGAAAATGTTTCTCACTACACCGCATCATTGAAGCAGTATATAATAAACTATGCTACTTTCAGCATTAACCTAATTATTTACTTTCAACTTTGGAAAAAGAAATTTCCGGCTTTTTATCCTTTATGAGAAATGAATTCAGATAATTATCTGCTGACTAATTTATAGCCCTCATTCCGATGGCTGACAGAGTGAAGAAGGACAAGCCTGTTGACTTTTGTAATAAATTTCCTCGTGACAACCGTAAGTAAAGATATGAATCAGAATTTAAATTCTGAAAAATTCTCTCTGAAAAGCAAATCGAGCATGGTTTTCTTTCCAAGAGGAAGTGGTAACCCAAAAAAGTCATTTCTGTGATAGCTATGGAATTATCATATCTTTCTTCCTTGTCAACTGATGACAATTCAACCATACATACAATTTCAACCATAGAAGTATCTCAGCTATAATAGCTAGTTTTTTTCCAAAGTACGTAATAAAAGATGAACATCACGTTTAACCCATATCGTCATTTCATCCTCTTTTTCCCATTACATGCACATTCAAGGTACATTGCGGAAACTTGAATATTTAAAAATTCTAGCTTTTTCTAGAAAACAAGACATTTGACACCTGTTCAGAATTTCAGACAAGGGGCCACTTTTTTTATTTAAAAAGAAAGCATCAGCAAATTAAAAGCATATAAACCTAGTAAAATTAAGACTCGCCCCATTCATTTTGTGCATTTGTGAAATGGAACTGTGTTTAGGAATTTATTTATTATCTTTATTTTCTGTCAGTTTTTCCTTCTATCTTTCATTGCACTTTACTCGTCATGAGTCTCAGCTGCATGATTATGTAGCTCTTGCGTTTTTGAAACAGTGACCAATATAACACGAAAGGAGGTTGGTAATGTTTACGCTATCAAACAAGCTATTTCAGATAGAAACATATGTATTTATATGTATTGTATTCAAAATTTGATAAGTCCCCAACCATTGTGTTTAAAATATATTAAAATGATTTCCTGTTTGTTGTAAAAGGCAAATCTCGGTGGAAATTTGAAGTAACCAGCACCAGCGAAGCCCGCCAGTACTTGTTACCGATAGTTTTTTGCCGTGCTGCTTTACCGAGATGATGTGGAGTGTGAGACGACGATGTCATCTTTCCACAAACATAACGGTGCCACCGAACTTCATGCCACTCAACGACCTTGATCTGGAAATTAAACTATACCAATACCAGCATTAAGTTTAATCTATTCTACGCCCATGTGTCATAGTGATATTCTGGCCGCAGACAACAACAAATAAAGAATTTCGCCGCCATAGGGGGCAGATACCCATGGATATTTTGAGATGAAGCAGAAAGTGGCGATAAGTGGATCACACATTGCGAAAGGGGGACAATTTAATTTTCGATTATGTCCTGCAACGAAGCCCTTTATCCCAGGGTGACCGACTGGATCCACGTGACGTTGAATAGTGGAGGAGGCGTCTAAGCTTTTTAGAAAATCGAGGGTAGAACTTGTCATGAATCCATAGCGATGGCGTTTAGGTGTAATTAACATTCTATGTCCTGCAGGTATACATTTAGCCCTTCGCAATAGACGCAAGCTGACTGCAGTTAATTTTTTTTTCTCAAACATCACATCCTTTTCTCCTTCAGCCTTTGCTTCTTTCAGAAGCGGCGTCGGCTCGCCTTGATGGGTTGCGCTATTTACCACGTCAAAAGCCTGATCTGGATGGAATCACGAGGCTTCCAAACCACCATCAAGTATATCAAGCCACCGGTGTTTCGGGTTTTCGGACATTTCAACTATTCACTAAGTGATAGCGGATGTAAGATTTTATTTCGTAACATATGGTCATGTGAAATATAAAATTAACGGGCTTGATTAGTACTTTTCGAAAGTGGTCTTACATAGGGGAAGATAAAGGATTGAGGCCTGAGAAAGTATGTCCCGATAATTGTAATAGGTCTGGTTACCAGAACCTATATAACCGAAAAATCTTAGAATATTCGCAATGCTGCTCATATACAAAATCCTAAAATAGGCCTCAAAATACATACCAATCTGATACTTGCTGAAATAAACTTAATAATGGCGTAATGCCATATGTTAAAAATTTAACTGAAAACCCCCTTAACTACATCCCAGAAGTATAATTTAGTACCGCTATAAGTTGTAATATAATACACAGTATTGGAAAGTTTGAAAGAAATCCAACTATTGTTAACAAAGTCATAGAAGGTCAAAATTCTGTATTTCACGGGAAATTATAGCAATCTAAGACGGGCATAATGTCATCATCAGATAAAGTGAGCTTATATGAATTTTTAGCTCTGTACCAATAGAAACCTATGCATAGGTAATTTCTCACACAAGATGAACACAAAACCATTATACCCGAAGCATCCAGATTTTCGTATTCCGACTTATTAATAATCGTTAAGGTCGTCAGTGAATTGAATGTCAATAAAGAGGTTAGAAGAGTGTAGCGGCGCTATTCGTTTGCCGAGAGACCGGCTGCTTTTCAAAGGAATTCTATTATAAGTTCTCCATCCAAACGGTTTGTCATTTGTGTTTAAAATAGCCTAAATAGTTAGACAGGTTCGTAACTATCATGAATTTCACTTGCCTCCATTGCACGGTGAAAACTACATTTTACCGACATTCCACTCACTTGGGCATAAAAACCCCGGTAGTATCTTCAAAGCCGTTTATTAAATTTTATTTGTGCTCACTCAGATAAAGCCTAGGGAAATGAACTGCATTTTGGTTGAAGGCAGGGCAAATTTTCGGGTCCCCGTGAACTCGATGCTAGAAGCAGCATGAACGCAATTAGCAGCCTGCTTCGTTCTTTTTTGCTTCGCAAATAGGAACTGCTAACGTCACCAAAAACACCTGCAGTTTGGGTCCCAGATACAAGAAACCTACAAAATTCGTTGAATTTAGCAGAAGGTAACCTACCTACATACATATAAGTCCTTTTAGGGCCACGTGTAGTCATCTGAGGAATTTTTTAAAGAGTCCTCTATTATGATATCTACAGAGTGATAGTGGGCTCCCCATCGGTGGTCCGAACCAGAATAAGCATACTACTACTACATACACTACGCAAAGCCTTATTATTTCCAAACAAGGTGGAAACCGGAAGCTCGGCGCTTCAGGTATGAAAGGCTTTGTTGACCTTTTAGATAACAATATTATGTAGCTCGTAATGTATTTACGTTGATTATACCCTATATTCGATGTGATATTGGCATTTTATCCCCTAAGGGGTAGTAACGCTAAACCGGCAAGTTTGACCTACTAGAACTTTGTTAAGAATAGTAGAATTTCGAACAAACTTCCCCTTAGAAATTACAGTATTGCAAAATTTTACGGATCTAGGATGAAATTAAGGGGGACTCACAGTAAGTTTTCAAAATATAATACTGAACTATTATTAACATTATTTAAGTAAAAACGTAACGGAGAGTATTTCGAGGCCTAGATACCATGTGCACGAATCTCAAGGTAGACAGTAAACCGATTTTAACCGCCGATACACGGGACTACCTACATACAATATTTCAATGTTTCAGTGGGCTATCTGCTTTTTGTATCTTTGATAATCCACAAATTTTCGGCAAGACAGCTGTGTATGGCGTAGGTTTCGCTCTGCCACTTTTGTTAGATCTCCTATTTGTGTCTATAATTTAATGTAAAAATTGCTCCTGGATTGCAATTAGTCTATTGAATCGCGTCGAGTCTGCAATGGAACTCATATGAAGTGGCCCTTGCCAGGAACCATCACCGGAGATTATCTGGTTCCATGGGAACCGCGATGGCCCTCTGAGAGCATATGCTTTAGCAGTATTCTTGGAGGATATGCCTTCGGTCTGATTATTTGCGTTTGCAGCCCTTGTGGGATCTTCATGGTGGTTGTGATTATGCTCATATCGCACGAAAGCTCCTTGTGCACTCGAGCGAGGAGTTGCGCTGAACATTTCACCGTACCCCATAGTTGCACCAAAGTTGATAGATTTATTTTACGGGTATGAGTGCTGGTATGAATGCTAGTCACGGCGAGGCTCTGATTGTGGCTCCAAATAAATACGTGTCTGAATAGAAACATGGGATTATGCCTACACGGCGGTACATAAGCCCCCATGACCTTCATGTTGGATTGCCCGGTTTAGTTTTGTAGGTAGCTTTTGTGCATGTATATGGACATTTAATGGTTTTCAACATATGAATTTTATTTTCTACTTTTTTTTGGATATGTACAGAGAAAAGCAGCATTAGTTATTTTTATTTTATTTAACTAAATGGCAACAAGTTACTTTTCGGGATGAGGTATTGCAAACAAAGTACCGAGAATTGATCAAAACCCCAATACTTCTTCTTTCCCCCCGATGTCGGGAAAGCAGAAGCGGATTGCTTCAAATATATAAGGTTGTGTATTTTCTTTTGTTAGAAATTTTGGGAGTGTGGTACAATCTGCCTTAGGGTTGAAAGTTGAGCACTAAGTAAAAGCCATAAAAAAGCTTATTGCAAAATTAACGAAAGAAATGCATGAGGAAAGGTAGCTATTTTATAGATACTACATATATAACCTAAACAGCTTTATCGATTCCCGAGTTATAATTACGCGGAGTAAACTAAATCTTTGGGTAAGCCATAATGACCGTCTGGATTGATTGCGGTCAATCGCGAAAGCAAAGTTATAAAGAGACAAGTGGCGAAAGTTTGTTTTTCAAGTCCACCCACACTGAATTGAAAGTCCACTGAAGCGCCTTGTTTGAAATGTTTTCTTTAGGACACTTCAACCCTTCTCATGTCATACGCAATACTTTTTCTGCTTTATAAGCGGTACGCTGAATTCGCGACAGGATCTGGCAACCTGCAAAATTAAACTGTAAATAAAATTTATAAAATTTACATTCGGAAAATTCGGGACAGCATGCTGCTAACAAGAAGGCAGAATACACGACGGAGCATAGGTTCGTGCGATGCTATTTTGCCTCAGACGCTGCTGATATAGGCTCTATTGGATTACCACCATGACTCCGCAGATGCCCTTTGTTATATACGAGTTTCCCGGGAAACTGCGGGGAAATCGATAAATTATTTAAGGAAAAATTGTCCAGGGAACGGGCACCCAACTTTTTAGCGTTACAGAGTTATAGCGTTTTTCGTGAATAGTGTTCTTGACCCTACTTGGCATTCTCAACAAATTTATAATTTTCCCCTCCCTGAATTGTTTAATCCCAGAATACACAATTACATATAGCTTCGAAGTGGTAATAATCTATCCATTTATAAGAAATTGTATATAGCTTCTAAAAATCTCAGATTAAATATTGCCGTGGATGACAGTCGAGCGACGAAGGCGGACTACACTCTACGAATTTTGAATGGCTCATCCAAATTCTGCCGTGGAGCGGCGGGCGCCGTTGACGATGCGTCGCAATAGTCAATCTGCTGCGCGTTTATTTTTACAACAAAGAGCATCCAAGTCCCTTGTATCCAGCTGTTTGTAAGATAGATTCTGTGATGACATCACTTAACTTGAAGGATCGATTCTTTATTACCCTGAGTTGGGTGAAGTTAAAGGAAATGCACGGTAAACACATGAATTCCCTCTGGTAGTTATTTATTGATCCCCATTTGTCCAACCAATGCTTGCTTCCAGGGAGTTCTTTGCTAAGGCCGAGGGATTTATGTATCATCATCATCAACAGCGCAACAACCGGTATCCGGATTGGCCTGCCTTAATAAAGAACTCCAGACATCCCAGTTTTGCGCAAAGGTCCACCAATTCGATATCCCTAAAAGCTGTCTGGCGTCCTGACCTACGCCGTCACTTCATCTCAGGCAGAGTCTTCCTCGTCTTCTTTTTCTACCATAGAATTGCCTTTATAGATTTTTCGAACTGGATCATCCTCATTCATATGGATTAAGTGACCCGCCCACCGTAACTTATTGAGCCAGATTTTATCCACAACCAAACGGTCATGGTATCCCTCATAGATTTCGTCGTTATGTACGGCTCTGGAAATCGAGAGTGTGATTGTAGTTTCCGTGATATTGTTAACTATAGATATTGTACCTAAATCTCCTAAATCTAAGGCTTCTTTTTATGTTCTAGGACTCTCGTTCGGTCTGGTTCGATTGAGTTATTTGCTAGCAGCTTTTAGGTATTCCTGTTATATTCAGAAATTAGACGCAAGTCACCAAGTTGCTAGTGAATGTTCCAACTTTTGATGGCGAATCTATTTGTTCCAACTTCATACTATCATACAAAATCCCTTTTCATTAAGGATTTGTGTGAAACCAAACCTTATTAAAATCGATTCGATGCGTGACTGTCTGTCTGTCTGTCACGAAATTTGGTGAGGGCATGTGGTCTGTGAATCCCTTTACATACAGCAAGTAGCGCCATTTTTTGTAGAGTTTAAGGGGGACTCCCCATACATGTGTAGGGGGGTATAATTTTTTTATAAGGTGAACCCATATGGACGGCGGAGTTGCAGTTTAGAAATATATATGTATATCAAGGAATATTTTGAATTGAAGGTGTACGTGAATGGGAAGACATAAATAGGGTATTTGTCATACAAGATGAACACAAAATATCCAATTTGAATTATCTTTCATTGTCTGAACGGATTATTCATATCTATCCACCCTTCACTCCATGAAACTCCTTAATTTCATTCCACGTCCACCTCCTTTCGAATCCAGAAAACAATCTCCTCACTTTGTTGACATTAGTTAAACTTTTCGCAATTTAAAAGCCATCCATCTACCTGAAACAAAAACCAAGAATGGTCTAATTCTACCGTCAGCAGATCAATGAACTTAGCCGTCCCAACCCATCGTTTGACCATATGAGACACTGCAACTGCCAGCTAGATCCAAAGCGCTACGTACATCCATATCAGTACAATGCCTCGAGCAGTTTGGGCTCAATCATAATGCGTTCAATTCATCACAACCCGAACCAAGTTTGTAACAGTAGAATGGCAGAAAATTAACAAATATTTTCTAAATTTTCGTAATTTGCTAACTCTTTATTTATATATTTGGAGTTGAGGGAGATTATAGACTCTTAAGTTAACTACTAAACTTAGAACAAACCTACTAATGTTTGTATTTCCAAAGTAGGAAATGTCTCGATAGTTTAATCCTATGGCGAAGAATCTTTAGAATATGATTTTGAAAGTGGCAGAACATCTACTGACAAAGCGAGGGCTGATGACCAGATTCCCGGTAAGGGTGATACCGTCATATATTTCTCGAAAGTAGTTACAGGTTCAGAAGAGGTAATGGTGGAGGATTATACGGATAATATACTAATGCTGTTCGTTAAAAAACGAAAACAAAGTGAGGGTGATAAAGGGCCAAACTCTTCAAAATTAAAAATCAGATCATTAGAAAGAATAGGTTTTTCAAAAGAGGTCAGGTTTTTTTATCAATCAGATATAATAAAAGCCAGTATGTTTAATGTCTTCCAAAGACTTCCACTACCAGAATAAAACCATTTACTCTGTTTCATCTACGGAAACACTGTACAAACTCTACCAAGCAAGAATAGGCTGGATAATTATATCAGTTGAACTTTCTGATTTCACTTTCGATTCCGAATTATCCTTTTGGCACGGACGATATATTCAAATGATCCGATGAGTATTTTAATATTTATGGTTGATGAAGCATACAGAATGGATGAAAGTAATGATAATTAATTGGAAGGTTATTACAAAGGCAAGCCTATCTGAAAGTCTCATTTATTTATACAAGGACCGAAAATGAACAACAACAACAGACATCCTACGAAAAAACATACCAGCAAACTTTCAACCAATTTTTAATAGGCTTCATAAATGCATTAAAGCGTGAAATTTACAGAACTTGACATCCTTTTCTGGGAAACTGGAAAAGTGACTATCTACCTTGTAAAACGTCGCATCATTAGGTAAAAGCCTAAACATCTGTGGGTAAATTGTAGGCTTCCATAAACCGACAATATAGTTCCACAGCAGACTCCCAGGGAGCTGTAGAATTTAAGTAGCAATAAATGCAAAGCATACACACAAACAAAAATCCATTATGAGGTCTTCCGTTTGCTTGGTGATTTCTTCATTCTAAAGGCTTCTCCGCCTAGCTCAGCATGGGTTAATGTGAATAATTTACGGAGGAACGAGATGATTTCACTGACAAAACGACAAGCTTTCGACTTCCACGCTTTGTTATGAGAAGCATAATGAGTTTGCATAATATACGGAAAGGACTCTCGAATGTTTGGTCTTATAATGATATAAATATTTGACTTTTTAACTTTGGTTTCGTTCAAACAGACGTGAAGTAGCTTCTAGGAGTGGAGTTTATAGTATGTCCGTAACTAGTGAAAATTAAGTTAAAAAGGAGGTTGTATCTTGTTTTGTACGTATAACGATACCCGTCAATTTATGGGTAAAATGCGATATCAAATAGAAAAATATTTACGAAAAAGATGAAATTCTATTGTTGTATTAATGGTACCATTGACAGTAAACCTGATAAAACTAGGTAGCCTCTAAGATAAAGTGTCTACGTCCGTAACCGTATTGGCGAAGCACTAGGGATTTCAAATTATTTTCTTCACATGAACCAGCTTTAGTTCTGCTACATAAAACTATTCTGTCTATCTACATTTTTTGCAGGTAATAGGAAAAGGTAGTGAGCTCTTTCATTTGATACCCCGCACGACCCTATTCCCTTCCTGCAGATAAGGGAATGCCCAGCGGATGTGTTTTAACTTTAAACATATATTAGTAACCGTTCGTACCAAGCCATACATATTCTTCTCCATTACACTCTTACCAAGACATTATTTCAATGAATAAAATTTCTCCTCAAGGCTTATGAACATTAGAATGTTAATGAATTTTGTGTTTTCAAGTTTTTGTTGGAAACAAAACCTTACTAAAATCAGTTTACTGTCTATATGTCTACATTTTCGGCTGTCTGTCTGTCTGTTTTTTTGTCAATGGAAGGTGCAAACCTTCAAATGCTACCACTGGATCCTGTCATACGGTTATGTTGGACTCCTTCCTACTGAAACCACATCCTCCTCCTTGCACTTTCTCCGTGGGATTCCCATATGGTATTATTATGATATTACATTGCGGGGCTGAATCAGGATTTATCCTGCACTCGTGTTCACGTTCTTGCTTCTCTGTTGCTTATTCTTCCGGAAGAATTCTTCCTGGCTAAGCTTCGTATGGATGCTGTTATTACCTTTTCGACCTGAACCCATATCATCTTCGACTTCAACATATAACGCATGATTTTTTAGTTTTAAAGTGTTCCCCGGTTGTAGCTTCCACTTCAGCCCTCTGAGTTGCGAGTCTCGGGAAGTGAAATAAAATGTGTTCCTCCACTATGTTCAGGCACTTTGGGCAACCTCCGTGCCCACTCTCTCCATGATTCTGTAGGCTCAGTGACCTTTTTCTGACTCATCCCACCTCTCCTGCCATTCATGGATAATTTCAGTCCGTGCTAGCTCTCGCCGAGCTAAGATACGCTCGATCGTGAAGCGTTGTCCTTCTCTCGCTAGAATATCAATCGGGATCATTCCTGCTATCACGCAGGCTGCTTCATCGGAAATTTTTCGGTAAGCGTAACATGTTCGGAGTGCACTTATGTGATATGCAGCTCCAATTTTTCTCGGAGCACATAACTGGGGGTTCCAGATAATAGGATCGAACTGACATCCTCAAAATAAAGAGTCGGCGGCTCCGCCTTAGGCTTCCTGTATTTGGGAGCATTATCGTAATCGGTGCTCCGGTATGGTACACCTTCGTTGCTGCACACTCAGCATGTGATTTGAAATTCAGCCTCTGGTCAACCATTACGCCTAACTACTACAAGCTTCTAATGTATTGTTTGTTATTTGCTTTGATTTTCATGGGCGGGCAATGTCTCCGCATGGTAATGAGAACTACTTACGTCTTATGTTCTACAAGCAATAGATCACTAGAATATTACAATAGAATTTAACCTCATAGATCGTTTCATTTGCATAAAACTCGACTTCTTCGAGGAGACGCGCAACAACCGTCATATCAATGTCACCCATGAATTCAATGGAAGGTCTTGCATCATTATACATAATAATCCACAAGAGCGATCCGTTGTTGGACTTCGCATGTCGTTCGATGTGATTTCATTTCTCATCTCAGCACAAAAGCCTATCAATTAAGAAGTTGGCGACGGTATGCATCAGGTATCTAGGTTGTTTAGAGACTCAAATACTTTGCTCCATCTAGCGGAATTGAAGGCATTCTTCACATCGAGCGTGATCACAGCACAGCATCCATTCTTATTAACTGCGACCTTAACTGTGTTAGCTACCAGGTTAACTGCCTCAGTCGTGGACTTCAACCTTCGAAATTCGAATTGATTCTCAGAGATACCACTTTCATTTTCGACAGTTGGAAGTAATCTGTTATAGATTATCTATTCGAATATTTTACCAGTATTATTTAGAAGGCATAAGCTTGTAGGATGAAGCTTCTTCCACAAGTTTGTTTTGCTTGGGGATTAGCATTAGTTTCTGCTTCTTCCAATGTTTAGGAAATGCCCTTCCTTTAAAGCTGGCGGTAAATGCCTTGATAAACATATTTGGCGCTACTTTGACTGCTGCCCTGACCGCTTTATTGCGGATGCCATCCAAGCCGCCTTGTTCCCAACTATTTTTTTTTTGTGCGGATTCTAGGACCTCCTCCTCACTTACCACTTCGTTTCTATCTCGCCAATGGGAAGGTACTCACGTTTTGTGCGAAAATATTTGTTACAATTTCATTACGCAGGTTAGGGCCAGAGGGCGGCTAATGGAGAACGTTTGCTCTTAACTTTCGACATTTTTTTCTTGTAGACACCACCCCAAATGTCCATGCCCACTTCTTTACACAACCGCTCTGTTTGTCACAAGCAGTTTTTCAGAAACGGTCATACCGATTGACACTAAGGAAGGTGGGAACCACAGTAGACCTACTATAGGCAGTACCCTTACAAAAATGACCCCACTTGCAAATGTGCTTGCAGAAGCTTATCTGTACACATCAGAGACGCTAAACAAGGAAAAGGCATAATCTTCGTCAAATCGTATTGGTAAGGGAGAGATCGGTGAGCTTTTGCTATTCTGGTACTACGGCGTGCTCACCCATATAGCAAAAAGTTGTTTCACGTATTCACTTATACATAAGCAAAAACTTGCCAATCTCACCAATACATTGGCAAGTCCGGGCGGTATGTCAAACACAGCTGATCGGGTTTTCGGTACATCTCGCTCATGCTCAAGGGCAAAACAATTTGAAATCGTGTGTACTCGCACTGATTTCCCCCCTTGACCTTGCTCCTCAAGGGGCAAGGGGGAGTGAGGCAGCTGTCTAGTATCTAACTGTGGTGGAAACTATGAACGACCACGCAAGTAGTTCGTTAAATTGTTCTATGTGGAACTTAAGGAATCGTCGCCATATATGCAAAAGAGTCGTGTACATTTTTTATCATGGAATATAGTCATTTGGGAACATCAAGTAAAAGGTGTTGATTAGTGCTTTCCAATTCAAGTCTGAGTTTTGCAGCCAATTGCAAAACGAACAAGGGGGTCATGAAGGGGTCACTTAAATTAAGTGGCTATGTTCAGAAACTACCCACCAGAAAAATCTTGAAAAGAATCATGATAACGACCATATATGACGTCTAGGCTTGGAAATACCGTTCATATGGATATCTACTAAAATCAAGTTGATAATAGTATATTAGTAATTATAGACTCGTAAAAAGCTTTAATGTAGGCTTTAATATGGAGCAGCCTACTGCAAAGTTTGGTTGAAACCCGACTATTATTAACAAAATTACAGTAGGTCAAAGTTGTTTTTTGTGTCAAATTGGTACTTTCTAAGAGAAGAGTACTTTCGAAGTATGAACACTACGAGCTATGTAGAAATGAAACCATCGTGTACCCGAATATTATTAAGTGAAAAATCAACAAAACCTTTCGTACCTGAACCGCCAATCTCCCGGTTTCTCGACTTGTTTTATTATTAACTATCAGAGTCTAACATGATTTTTTTTTTTGAAAATTAATTGTCAAAATGATTTCTGCCAACTTAACACTTGCTCTTTGAAACCTGCAAGATTCGTAGAAAATGTTTTTGGAAGTCAAATATTACATGTCTAGAAAACCCAAAACCATCTTATTTATTGTATGTATACTATTACATGTCCACCAGGCCTCCGTAAAATCTCATAATCAAAAAGCGCAGTCAATCAAATGAGTGTCAGATTGACACTCATTTGATTGAAAACAGTTTGCGCTTTTTGCACTAGACAAATGGCCATTGAGTGCCGTTTACTTGAAACTTTTGCGCAGATGGCCATGGCATTGGCCGACGACGCTGACGGGAACCACTATCGGAGGAACTGACACATTACTTTTTTGATGAGTAGAATGATTAGAATTGATTTCGAGCTTTTTACTCCTATATACACTGTTCGTTTACAACCGAAGTGGAACCCTGGGTTTTGAATTTTTTCCTTTGTCCTAGTTCAGGTCAGTGATTTTACAAAAATGTTGTGTGTATGGTTAATACACTCATTGATTTAATTTTCGCATTTGTAAAGCTCAACCTTCCTGATAGAGAAGGAGACTCCATTCATACTATTTTACATCGTTTTGACTCCTCATTAATTGTCGCCTTTTTGTTTCCTGGACCGTTTAAGAAGCCCAAATAATTCTATTTATTTTCAACGTATCCTTCGAAAAAAGACGTGAAGGAGTGAAAATTTGGCTACTTTGTACAAAGCTGACTTCCCTATATAAGAACTGTTCAACCCATTTTTCGCACCTTATTCTACACGATTTTCTAAAAGGGAAAAATCGAAAATCTCAATCAATCCTTACACGGAAAAACTCATTCAAGCATTTAAAGATATGCTTGATATTATACAATCAAACATAATTGGCCTGGGGGAAGGAAAAGCTCTCCCTTTCAGAGATCCGCACTCAATTTATCATTGACAGGCGCTAGACGGAGCAATGCTCTAGGCAGAAAATATATTTCTTCCAATAGTGCTTACCTTGAGAGTTTGCTCCTCTCTATCCTTTCACTTTCCAAAGAATAAATGAAGCGCAATTCTAGCGTTTCTGATAAGAATTTTCTTCTAAGCCAGACAAATAGAGAATTCAAGTACGTGCCAATAAATTGTCCCGGTCCCATAAAATTGATTTGTGGGAATATTTTCCGCGGAATACTTTAACACAGGTGCTGTGCTCCGATGTTCAAGGCTCTAAGTCTATAGTCATTTATTAGTAAAGTTGGAAGTATTAACAACGCCCAACTTGAACTAACTAAATATAAAATTAATATGTAATATGTAATAAAACAAGTCAGAAACCGGAAATTTGGTAACATTTAGGTAAAATTTATGGTGTGTACCCCAATAAATTTCTGAGATAGATTAATATACTATTATTAACCTTATTTGAACAGGGAACAAAATTTGGTGTATTTTGAAATTTTTGAAAATTACGCCTATTTTTATCCCCTCGCTCCTACACTTCGCATTGACTGCAAATCCCTTCGTCAAGGCTAATCGAGACCTTTCATATGATACCCCACATAGCCATATTCGTAGAAAAATTACTCCCTCCGCGCTTGTATAAAGGAAATTCCTCGACTACACAAAAATAACGCCATTTACTGCTTGCGTGGGATTTAAAAGTCAGCATATATTCACCAAATTTCGTCGTAATAGGCGTAGCGCTTTCCGCCTGAAAAGGAGACAGCCAGACAGGCAACCGATTTTAATACGGTTTTGCTTTTGCACAAAACCTTAAATAGTATACCAATCCGATTGCGCGGAGCCAGGAACTCGCTTCTCGATTGTCGTGAATTTCCGTCCTTTGATTCAAACTGTCTTCGATTTTAGTAAGGCGCGTCCTAGGGTTCGACACGGTAAATCTGACATTTTAAGAGATACCTACGTACCGTCATTGTCGGCTTGCTGAAATATGTTTCGACTCCCACTAATGCTTTAAAGGAAGCTTTCTGTTATGGATTTTTTTGATCAAGATTGCGTTAAGTCAGAGTTCTTCGAGGTTTTTCGAGTAGCATTGGTGGTCACTACTCGTATGCTGCTGCTATATAGCACCGGCATGAGAAAGGTAAATGGTGTTGCTTTGAAATCGCCTTTTAACTCCAATCTGTCAAAAAGAACTTAGTGGGAAGATCTCCATTATTATATTTATCGTTGTCTGTTTATACGAATATAAAAGGTTATGATCGAGTCCTTTCTTCTTTTCTATAATATGTGCAGAGGGCCAAATTGGTTGAAAAACATGGCGAACTTTTCCAAATAAATAATTTTTGTAACAAGGAAAATAGCGTCTACCAGCCTGTACCGGGCACTCAGTTTTGAATGAAAATCTCCGAGATCTATTCTCATCTGAGTAATTTAGATATGGTTCTAACCTGTCCACCGCGACCACTTTGGCCATTCGCCCATCATATTGCAGATGAAACAGCATCGAGAAACTTCCTCCGTCGTCGGAAGGCAGCATTAGCGCATCGAAGCGTATTATTACTATCAAAGTACGGACCAAAGTCAGCAAAACTGTTTACTACATGAACGCCCATGTCGTCTAGATTATGGATGTCACAGTACGCTGAACAGATACATATGACCTGAAATCAGCGCTCTGAATCTGCCCCATACAAAATACAACTCTAACTAGAGGCAAGCTGCCATAAGAAGAAGAAGCCCACATTCCACGACAGAAATTCCTCTGGCAACATGTGGCATTGACAGGTGAAATTGCTCAAAATGTCGGCAGTGCTTCCGGATGTGGAGGCAAACCACTTCTTTAGTGGAAATTTGGTCGAAGTAGTCCGCTATCCTTCCTTCGTAACTCATCCATCGGTGAGCAAAGCAACATTCTTATCATTAACGCAACAGAAGCGTTTGAGTGCTATGTTCGTTCATGCGCCAACGAGTGTCCAGTTTATCATAAAGATCTTCCTTTGCTTTTCGGTTCGCATTCATGTAACGTTGCCAATTAGCCAGTGTTTTATCAAAGAGAACGAGAACCTTCTCACAGCCAAGTACAATGCATAGATCATTTTGTGCATCGTCTTTTTAGCTTGATTCTAGCATTCAATTCGCGACGAGTCAGTGCGTTCCTCCTCTTGCTGTTTTATTGGTGGCTTCATTCAGAAGGCGGCTATCAATGGCTGATGTTGAGATGCGAGGGTATCATAAGGAATGGTTTTGCAGTCAATGGCGGTGACAAAATGCTAGCGTATTATAAGAATATAACAGATTTACGTTTTAATGTTCCCACTATAAAATGTAGAAAGATGAGACCAACGTTTAATGAACCATGTATTGACACGTGACACATATTAAAAGAAATAAGCAATTTTTAACGATAAACTTTTATTTTTTAAATATAATAAATAAATTTACGGTAAACAGGAAACAAAAATGTGCACAATATACCTGAATATACATGTTTTTCTTTCCGTTTTTCTCGAAAATAATATTACAAAACTCGCTCTTTCATTATGAGCTTTTTATAAGCTCGGGTGACGACCCCGCCATTTTGGACTGACACACATAAATCCCTCGCTCTCAGCAAAGAGTTCCCTAGCACACAGTTATCTGTTCGACAAATGCAAACCGACAAATGGCTGCCGAACACAATTCACGTGTTTACCGTGTATTGCCTTCGTCTTCATTCATCGATCCGATCTTGATCTGACGTCACCCCATTCAGAGGATTGAAAAATCGATCCTTCAAGTTAAGTGGAGTGAGTCCACAGTCCGCCTTACAAACAGCAGCATACCAGGGATTCGCCTTCCCTTTGCTGTAAAAAAAGCGCACGGCAAGTCGACTTGGCGGTGATGTTGTGCCGTCACGTCAACCTCATCCCTGTCTCCAACATCACGAGGCAGATTCATTCAATCCACGGCAGAGTTTGGATAGTGCACTTGGGACCCGGACATATTAGTTCGTGTTCACCGCTGTACGCTTTCCACATCGGTTTTCATCCACGGCAGTATTCTAAATGCAAATGCCAGTGAAGGGATAGCGATTATATTCAATAAGCTTATTTTATTCTTCCCCGAGAGATACGATTTCAGTACCAACTTTACACGTCACAGAAATTCGGACAGCAGAGCATTCTTTTGATCACCAACTCGAGCATGGGTTCCTTCGTTGTACTACCTATTGCGTAATATTCCTCGATTTTCCTTAATTAAGCCAATCATTTTTACATGCCATTTGATAACTAACATAATGGGGCAATTGAGCAGATTTTGTTATGTTACAATAATTTAAATTAAAATATTAAAATCGATTTTGCAATTGAAAAAAATATCCATTTATAAGAAATTTCATGTAGTTTCCGAAAATGGTATCAAATCTGGGATCAAATGATCGAGGGAGTGGAAAATTGTATTTTTTTTTGGGAAGGTGAAACTTTTTAAAACTATTCAAGATAAATACTATAACTCTGACTAAAGATATGCCTATTCCAGGGATCAATTTTCCTCAAACAAGTGGTACTATCCACTATTAAAATTTGTACCATAAATGAGACCCCTTGTAGAATTATTGTAACAAACTACTTAGCAAAATGATATCCCAGTATTATTTTTGGGGTCTGTGACTTTTTTATATCGACTTTGTTAAAACCGTTTGTTCTTCATTCAATTCTCGGCAAGAAGGGGCACGTCTGCCGCCTCGACTGTGGTGGACGCCCTAATATTTCTCCCAGACTTTTTAAATTGTTACAGGTATTCTACCAAAATGTGAGGCTTATCTCACGCTATAAGGAAAGTAAAGTATTCCATAAATGTACTCATGAAATATTAATTCTTAGAGAAATTGCGCAAAAAAAATCCGCCGTGAGCTGAAGAAAATGTAGATCACGACTGGATTAAAGTTATCTTTATTGAAGGGCCGTATCTTGGATGTCTGTGTCAATGAAATCTATATGTGTGTTCAGGCTGCAGTAAAAAAAACCGTCTGCACGCGCATCCGGTGCATGCAAAAAATATTTGCATAGCCAAGGTGAATATTTTCCGCATGCACGCATATTTAGCATGTAAGCAATTTGTAATTTTTCTCATAGCAAGTAAGCATTTTTGTACACTTTTTGATATTAGCGCGTAAGCACTTTTGTACCTATTTAAGCGACAACAATTAATAAAGAATTTAGTGTATTTTCAAGTCCCGAAGAACTAAGCCTTTTATTCTTCTCCAGTGAGGCTGCTGGAGACTTCGAAGATTTGGAAATATACTCTACTGGACTGAACTTGATTAGGTGTTTCACCCAATTAAGAAAAGACAGACTCATTCGGTGTTTCACCCAATGAACATACAGACAGACTTGAAAACGAACTTTACTTGGTTTTGACTTGAGCAGGTGTTTCACTTGATCAAGAAGAGAGACTCACCCGGTGTATCACCGAATGGACCTATCAGGATTGAGACATTTTTTGGTGACCCCGACGTGATCGGCCGATCACAACATTAAAAGGACACGAGGCGAGTTAATAACCTTGTGGAATTATCTTAGCCAATCATGGAGGCGATACTTGAGAAAGTTAATAATCTTACTCAACAACAAGATGTGACGGGCCAGGAGATTCAGCGTCTCTTGAGTAACTACCGGAAAGATTCGGTAGCTCGTAAGACAAGGGAATATCTCACGACGAGATTGGAACAATTGGAAAATCTCTGGACAGCCTTTTCGGAGAGAAATGAAGAGCTTGAAGAGTTAGCGCATTATCTTCCAGCTCATCCATATTTCGAGAAACAATATTTCTCTTCAATGCAGCGCGAGTACACCAAGTACAAGGAGGACATTGCGGAACGCCTTCAGGGTTTGGAAGGCACGTCCAAGTTGAATATCGATTTGGGTAAATCAGCCACGGGTGCTTTAGATACAAAGGCCGCCACGGCAGCAAACAATGCTCAGAACGAGCTTCCCAGCGATGTCGTGGTACTAATAAGGCAACAGCAATCAAGGATACGGGCTGTGGAAAACATTATTAGCGGCATCGACACAGTTGAACAGGCACAACCCAAATCATACTACGAATTGAAGACAGCTACTTTATCAAAGTACTGGGAAGAGTTGCGTCAAGGCCATCAGAATATATGGCAATATTCCAGCGATCCAAATGAGTTAGGGTACAACGAGGAGAATTTTCTCAACCTCGAAGAGCGAATTCAAGACACTTTAATATTTCTCGCTGAATGCCGTTCAAGGCTAGAGCCTAGCATAGCTACCGCTACAAGGGCCTTTCCAAGCATCAACTTGCCACACGTGACAATTCCTGCCTTTGACGGCGATTATGCACAATGGCAATCCTTCCACGACTTATTCCGCCAGATGATCCACGAGCAGCAATTGGGAAATGCTCAGAAAATGTGGTATTTGAAGACCAATCTAAAGGGTGAAGCAGAGCGACTTATACGTCATCTGCCCATCACTGACGAAAATTATGACATTGCATGGACAGCGCTAACAAACCGCTACAGCAATCAACGATTGAGGGTAGCCACACTATTGGATAGGCTCACACAACAGCCGATGATTACTTCGGATTCCCCCAGTGCTTTGAAAAAACTTCATGACATTACGAAGGAATGTCTAGCAGGACTCAAGAACTTTAATATCAATATAGCTAGTTGGGATCCCATTTTATTACATATTTTACTGAAGAAGTTAGACAAGGTTACGCACGCCTTATACGAACAAACTTTGACTTCACCACGAGAACTGCAGCCGGTTGATGCATTTCTCGCGTTTTTGGAAAGACGCTTTCAGTCTTTAGAGGCCTTGTGTAGCGACAAGAGGAGTACGACTCAAAACAAACCTACAAACCGAACCTCGGCTTTAATATCCACCAAGGACAGTCAATCTTTACAGTGCAAAAACTGCAAGGGAAGCCATCGAATCTACACATGTGAAGCCTTTAAACAATTGTCCATCTGGGATCGAGTAGCCAAAATCAAGCAGCTGAGGCTATGTTTGAACTGCCTACGGGAAGGACATCGAAGTGCACAATGCAGCGCAGGAAGTTGTCTTAAATGTGGAAAGAAGCACAACACTCTACTACATATGGACCCCAACAATCAAGACAAAACAACGCCCTCTATCACCGCAATTCAAACAACAGCCAACGCCACCAAGCAAGGTCAAGTATCAAGTATTGTAAAGGACAAGGGTTCTACAAATGTCAACCATTCTATTGCATTATCAACGGAAATATCAGCATCAGAGGGACCTTTTGTTCTATTAGCTACTGCACTCATCAAGGTGACAAACCAAAAGGGCAAGTCGATAGAAATGAGAGCTCTGCTGGATAGTGGCTCCCAAATAAACATAATTACAGAAACGGCTGTGAGAAAGCTTGGACTACAACCAACTAGTTACCATATACACATTCGTGGTCTGGGTGGAGCGTCGCAACAATCGCAACAGAAGGTAACATTGTCATTGCAATCAAGAATCACTACGTTTGCACGGAAGATAGACGCTATAGTTTTACCACATATAACATCCTCTCAACCATCGCAAGGTCTGAATTCAAGGAATTGGGCCATACCCGGCAACATTCAGCTTGCCGATCCTCATTTTGACCGGGAATGGCGTATTGATCTACTTCTCGGAGCTGACATCTACTACGAACTATTAGCTACAGGGCAAATGCGGCTATCAAGGAACCTGCCACTGCTGCAAAACACGGTCTTTGGTTGGATAATTGCTGGAAGGGTTGCAACATCCTATCAGAAAGAGGTTACATGCGGCATCCTCAACACCGATGATTCCAAGCTCAGCGAGCAGATAGAGCGTTTTTGGAAATTGGAGGAACCAGAATCTACAGAGAACCTTGCGATGACAACACAAGAAATAAAGTGTGAAAATCATTTTGCTCAAACCATGAAACGAACGAACAATGGACGTTTCATTGTGAAACTGCCTTTCAAGGTGGATCCAGCAAAACTCGGCAAATCTAGGGGCAATGCGGAGAGGCGACTTTTCAAATTAGAATGGAGATTAGCACGAAACCCAGAACTACGCAAACAGTACAATGAATTTATGGACGAATACAAGCAACTGGGACATATGACGGAAATAGATGAAGGAAGTATTCCGAGTCTTCATTACTTTCTTCCCCATCATAGCGTTCTGAAGCCAGAGAGCACCACCACTAAACTTAGAGTAGTTTTTGACGCCTCTTCGGAAACCTCTTCTGGATACAGTTTGAACGATGTACTTGCTACAGGCCCTACCATCCAATCCGAATTATTTACCATTCTTGTACGATTTCGGCTGCCTTGCTTTGTTTTTACTGCTGACATCGAAAAGATGTATCGACAAGTCCAGGTGTCGGAGGAAGACAAGAGATTTCCACTAATTCTATGGCGAAATGAGCCTAATGAACCTATAAGATGTTATCAGCTGAACACGGTCACATATGGTACTTCCTCTGCACCATATCTAGCCACCAAATGCCTACAAGAATTGTCATCACAGACAACGCACAAATACCCATCCGGTTCGACTGCATTAAGACGGGATTTTTATATGGACGATGTGATGTCAGGTGCAAACACCTTGACAGAAGCTATTGAGACGCAACATCAACTTCGCACAATCTTGCAATCAGCCGGCTTTAAGCTTCGAAAGTGGTGTGCAAACAACAATAATCTTTTAAACAACATTCCTGTTGAAGATCAGGCACTCCAACTGGACATAACCCAAGAAAGGGAGGAAAACGTGAAGACACTGGGATTAGCTTGGACTCCTAAGACAGATGAATTTCAAATTAGATGCCCATACACGGAATCTAAGAAAGTAACAAAGAGATCAGCGCTATCCGATATCGCTCATCTGTTCGATCCGCTAGGATTGATGGCACCAGTTACAGTTACTGCTAAAATCTTCCTTCAAAGGCTGTGGAGTCTCAAAATAGGTTGGGATGAAGAAATTCCTTTAGAACTACAGGCGGAATGGTCAAGATATTATAATGACTTGCAGGGGCTGAATCAAATTAAGGTACCTCGTCACATATTTGGAGGGAAGGTACCTGAAAAAATACAGTTACATGTCTTTTCGGACGCTTCGGAAAAGGCGTATGGTGCAGCGGTATATTTACGAGCTATTCAGTCAGATGGGGTTCGCACAGTTCGTCTTTTATGTGCAAAGTCGAAGGTGGCACCATTAAAACGAGTGACCCTACCAAGATTGGAATTGTGTGCAGCAAGGCTAGCAACTGAACTCGTTCATCGGCTTAAACGGGACATAGAAATTCCAGACTATAATTGCTTTTACTGGACCGACTCCGAAATTGTCCTAAATTGGATCAATGCAGAAGCATCGTCATTTTATACGTTCGTGGCTAATCGAGTCGCTGCTATACAACAAAAATCCTCACCCAAACAATGGAGGCACATACATTCGAAGGAGAATCCAGCAGATTTGGTATCGAGAGGTATCGCTCCAGGAAAACTGCAGAATTATGCCCTCTGGTTCTATGGGCCTATATTTCTTCATGGGACTGAAGAGTGCTGGCCGGAAAGGTTTCATAGTGTAGATACCACCTTGGAGAAAAAACGTTCAAAAATGGTATTGGCCATGGTGAAGGACTCAATTTCCCTTATCAATCAAATCGACCATCAAAACTCTTTTCAACGACTGCAACGCATAATGGCACATGTGCTACGGTTCGTTAGGAATGCACGAACAACGAACCACAAGGAACGAGAAAAATCGCTCTTAACTGCAAGCGAAATGGAGGAAGCCTTGCGAGTAATAGTAAAGGAAGCTCAATTGGATGTGTATCGAGAATCTATGCAGCAACTAACATGTAACAAGCAATTAAACAACAGCGATCCATTGAGCAGTCTGCATCCATTCTTAGACGAATTCGGACTTTTGAGAGTCGGCGGTCGGCTTGAAGCTTCAAATTTAACCTATGATACCAAACACCCGATCGTTCTTCCTTACGGCCATTACGTAACTCGATTGATTTTAAATGATCTGCATCATAAGCATCTTCACGCCGGACCACAAGCCTTATTGGCAATAGCGAGACAACGATTTTGGCCTATCAAGGGCAAAGCAGCCATCAGATCTATCGTGCAGAGCTGTATGAAATGCGCAAGGGCGAAACCAAAACTCATGACGCAGCTCATGGGAAACCTGCCCGCCCATCGAGTACAACCAGCCAGACCATTCACGAATACTGGTATCGACTTCGCCGGCCCTCTATGGATTCACTTTAAGGGGAGAAGCAATCGTCCGCAAAAGGCGTACCTTGCTGTTTTTTGTTGCTTTGCAACAAAGGCGGTGCACCTGGAACTAGTGACGAATCTAACGACAGAAGCCTTCATCAATGCGCTGAAACGTTTCATTGGGCGTAGAGGACATTGTCGAAATCTATATTGCGACAATGCAACTAACTTTGTGGGCGCCAAAAATCAACTAGCAGAATTAAACGAAAGCATATACAGGGAACAATCCCAAGAACAACTGATCAATTTTTGCACACCCAAGGGTATTGATTTTCATTTTATTCCACCAAGATCGCCTCATTTCGGTGGCCTGTGGGAGGCGGCAGTAAAATCTGCCAAACACTTTTTAATCAGAAACACGTCCCCAGCAAAACTTACGTATGAAGAAATGGCAACTTTAATAATCGAAGTCGAGGCTATTTTGAATTCAAGGCCACTGACACCTCTATCATCCGAGGCCGGAGACCTTACGGCATTAACTCCAGGCCATTTCTTAATTGGGGAACCACTAACGAACCCAGTTGATGTACACGCCCAAGCAGTAAAGGCAAATTTACCGCAAAGATGGAAGGAAATCAACGACATAAAGAATAGATTCTGGCAAAGATGGTCAAGCGAATATTTGTCGGAACTGCAACAGCGTCAAAAATGGAAACAGAGCTGCGAAAACGTGAAACCTGGAATGCTGGTGGCTATCAAAGAAGACAATATTCCCGTTCTGTAGTGGAGATTGGGGCGAATCATAAAGGGGATAAAAGGTCGAGATGGTCTAATAAGAATAGCAGAGATCAAAACTTCGTCAGGAGTCCTACAGAGAGCAATTCATAACTTAGCACCGTTACCGGTAGAACCGAACGACACCGAAGACTCCTCGCAGCAAAAACCCCCAGCTCCATCAAAGGAACGGATTATAGATACCTCCACGCAAAACTCAGAAGCAACTCGGTGTTCAAGAGCGAAGAAGAAGAGAATTTCGCACTCCCCCGTAAACCTGCTATTGTGGACTAGTTTAATCCTACCCGTTCTAGCCAACCCAGCACGGATCACCCATTTCCAATCTCCACCAGGTATCTACTTCGAAAATTTAGGAGCCGCCCACTTGATCTTGAACGATTGGAATTTGATAATCTATTACAACCTCACATCATACTGGAAGAACATGGACAACCTACAAACAGGAATTGCGAGACTTCACAATATTTGTAACCAACTACACAACAATAACTCCTGTTTAGCCACCACAATGCAGCTTAACCATCTCTTAAGCGATATAGCAGTTAATAACGAACTGTTACGGCCATTCAATAACGAGATGTCACGAAGACATAAAAGAGAAGCTCTAAATATCGTTGGTAACCTTGCCAACTCACTCTTCGGAGTACTCGATTCTGACTATGCTACAAAGATGACAGAAACTATAAAGAACTTAAAGGGGAACGACGAACATCTCCTGCAACTAATGAAAAACCAGACGTCCATCGTTGACTCCACGGTCAATGTAATGATGAACTTGGAGCAATCAATCCACAAATCGATGCAAACTCTAAACGTAGCTCTCAACCATACCGCCACACAAACAAACAAAATAGCCAAGGAAGTGTGGGAGCAAGAAGTGATGCAGACATTTTCATCAGCAGCGTTGCAGCTCTTATTATCAGTCAACCACTATCAAAAGGTACAAACAAGTTTACTAGACATCCTTATTGACACACACCATGGAAAATTTAACCCGCAATTGTTGGCACCACAACAACTACAACAGGAGTTATCCAACATCAGGGAGGAACTACCTCCACATTTACGGGTGCCAACTAAATCGAACGATCTACTAGAGCTGTATAATATCATGACTATTGAAGGACGCATCATGGCAGAGCATATTATCTTCCGATTAAAACTACCATTAATATCGGTCGAAAGTTTCGAGCTATTCTATATTGTTCCTGTGCCCATCTCTGCTAATGGAATCGTCACTGCAATCACAACAACGTTACGTTATCTAATCGTTAATTGGGATCGTGACCAGTACTATCCCATGCCTGATCAGGAGGTGGAGCACTGCCATCGGACTCAGAAGTTGAACTACGTCTGCAGACAACGGCATCCCCTATATCGGATAGGATCAAGAGTTAATGCATGTGAAATGAGCTTCATCAGTCACATTCCTTCCAAAGAACGATGCAAAATGTCCAAATTAGACAACCCACCACGATGGATCCAGTTGCCAAACACCAACCGTTGGATATATTTCTTCGAAGACAAGGAGATAAACATAGGCTGCGGCACAACAGTTACTCAGATGACTCTATCAGGAAGCGGTATCATTGAACTACGTGAAGGTTGCACCATAAGAGAGGAATCACTAACTATCCAAGCACATCAAGTA
This sequence comes from Hermetia illucens, assembly GCF_905115235.1. Lineage (NCBI taxonomy): Eukaryota > Metazoa > Arthropoda > Insecta > Diptera > Stratiomyidae > Hermetia > Hermetia illucens. Next base: position 86,207,348 of record NC_051852.1, on the reverse strand, counting down.
TTTCCAAGCACTATGAACATTTCATTTGCACCAATTCAGAATCTTACCGAATTCGTTTTACCACCGCATAGCAGCGAATTAAGTAATGACGAAGGCATAGGAGAATCCCTTCTGAAAAATTTAACAGAACTGAAGATGGATCTATACAACTTGCAACAACGGGAGCATCTAGTGACTACCATACTCCCAAAGGACGTTCACCATATCACTATCGCCTACATTTGTCTCGGTGGTATTCTAACAGTAGTAATTTACCTTTATTGGAAACACAGATGTAGGACCTCTCGTAACACTACTACGAAACCGATACCTCTACCTAGGAATCTTTCAACCCCAGCCTTTACGATTGCGATTGATCCAGAATAACGGTTGATCTAACGCTCAACGGAGGGGAGGATGTTCAGGCTGCAGTAAAAAAAACCGTCTGCACGCGCATCCGGTGCATGCAAAAAATATTTGCATAGCCAAGGTGAATATTTTCCGCATGCACGCATATTTAGCATGTAAGCAATTTGTAATTTTTCTCATAGCAAGTAAGCATTTTTGTACACTTTTTGATATTAGCGCGTAAGCACTTTTGTACCTATTTAAGCGACAACAATTAATAAAGAATTTAGTGTATTTTCAAGTCCCGAAGAACTAAGCCTTTTATTCTTCTCCAGTGAGGCTGCTGGAGACTTCGAAGATTTGGAAATATACTCTACTGGACTGAACTTGATTAGGTGTTTCACCCAATTAAGAAAAGACAGACTCATTCGGTGTTTCACCCAATGAACATACAGACAGACTTGAAAACGAACTTTACTTGGTTTTGACTTGAGCAGGTGTTTCACTTGATCAAGAAGAGAGACTCACCCGGTGTATCACCGAGTGGACCTATCAGGATTGAGACAATGTGTATGTGACAGGGAAGGAAAATGGTTTCTCATGGGCATCAGAAAACATCCTGGTCTTAGAAATCTCATAGTAGAATTCGTGTTAACGTGTTATATACGTTAAAATGAATTATCGAGTTTGAATTGCTTTTTATGGTTTTGCGTGAAACAAAACCTTATTCAAATTGATTCAATTTCTGTCTGTTCGTCTGTCCGTCTGCCCATCTGTCCGTCTGTCCGTCTGTCCATGTGTCCGCCTGTTCGTCTGTCCGTCTGTTCGTCTTTTCGTCTGTCTGCCTGCCTGTTCGTCCGTCTGTCACAGGATATTTACTCCAATACGGCTGGAGCTATCTTCACGAAGAATATTTGATCTACAACCGGTACGCGTGCAACGATTTGCATCATTTTTTGTTGACTTTGAGGGGGCTCCCCACATATGTGAAAGGGGGCGCAATTTTTTTTACAGAATATGGTTGTGTGGGGTATCAAATAAAAGGCTTCACTTAGTGATTAATAAATAATCTTATTTCTGACATTGGGTGAAGCGCAGTGGAGTGAGCCACAAATAGTGAAACAGCTCCCGTTCTCAGAACCTATCTAGCCGCAATATCTGAAAATTATCGCAATGATGCCAATATACAAAATCTAGGCCTCAAAATACATCCCACCCCGATAGTCGGTCAAACGAAGTTAATAACAGCATATTACTATATTTTTTAGATACCCACAATTTTGCAATAATATATCGCATGGTTCTGGAAGATTTCACGGTTATCGTATTGAAATCAACAAAGTCATAGTACATTAAATTAATATTGCCATCAGCACTACAATGAAGGCAATAGTCTCAAACACACTGTACCAAGGTCCTATACCTATATAAGTCGAACTTTCTCTATCTACCTGTCTAACTATTAGGAAATTTCTTTATTTCCCTTTCTTTATTTATTCTTTCAGCTGAAAACAATTTATTAACTGTGTTAATTACCAATTACGACCTAATCCTAATATGATTATCAAATATTCAGACCACTCGTAAGATCAAAAGGTTGAATATTAAACGGGGAAGATTAGAATTCCGAGATAAGAGATGTTTGTTCTTTTTAAGGTTTTGTTTTACACAAAACCTTATTAAAATCGATGCACTGTTTGTCTGTCTGTCACACGTACTTTTCTCCAAAACGGTTAAACCGATCCGAACGAAATTTGGTGGACAGATGAGAACTATGGAATCCCACGCATACAGTGACATAAATTTGAAGGGAGTTTAAAGGGAGGCTCTCCATACATGCAAAGCGGGGATTTAAAAATTCGTTTTCCCCGGATATAGTTGTGTAGGGTATCAAAAGAAAGGTCTCGCTTAGTACTTTTCGGAACTGACATTAAGTTTGGCGAAAAAAATCAGTAAAAGTCACCCAAATGAAATCTAAGCGTCAAAATATGTCCCATTTCGACATCTGCTTAAATAAACTTACTAATAGCATATTAGAAATTTACTTAAAAACCTCCTTAGGTTCATCTTAGGAGTACTTAATTGCACCGGCATAGGGGATAGCCCCGTACATACACATGCCAAGCTTCAATCCGACTATTAGCGCCAAAGTTATAACAGCTCAAACTTATCAATTTCGTGCGAATTTCGCATCATAAACCATACAAATAAGATGCTGACGTCATAATTAACGAGAATGATTGACATTCGAATGAAATATTAAAATTCTGTTTATGAAGAATCTACTTCTCCCTAGTCCTTTGTTGTTGATTAAATTCTTCACATTTGTTAATAATATTAGACTCAGAGTGTGAAGCGTATGAGGTTGACTGGTCTCAATGCAGGGCTTTCCATCAAATGATTTATTTAAATCGCTTTCTAAAAGATAGAGGGCAATGGAATTTTTAGCTATGTGAGACGGAACTGTCATGTACTCGTTGCTCCTCACATTTTCTTCTTTTTCTTTAGTCTTTGTCCCGTTCACAAGCGGGGTCGGCTCGTTGTAATCGGTTTCGCCATTTCAATTTATCAAATGCCTGATCTGGATGTAATCACGAGGCCTTTAAATCCCCAGCCAGCGTATCAAGTCACCATTGTTTCGACCGGTTTTCGGGGGCTTACCATTGACTTCGATGTTCAGACCAATTTTGGCAAGTGAATTCTCGTTGGCGCGAATCACGTGACCATACCATCGAAAACGCCTCTCTCGCAGCTTTTCCCACGATCGGTGCAACTCCATATCAATGGCGGATATCCTCATTTCAGATGTGATCAATCCGTGACACGACACTAGTCCAACGCAACACAAGACGCTGTTGATTGCCTTTTATAGTCTTCCAATACTGAGAACTATAGAGTGCGACGGGACAAACGACATTGCGGTAAATTTTAAATTTGAGACGTTTGCTGATACGTCGATCACAAAGAACACCAGTTGAGGAATGCCACTTCATGCAGGTTGCATGGCTGATAGAGTTGACCCGAGGTATTTAATTCGCTCAGTTCTGAGCACAACAAACACAAAGCCTTTTATATCCGAAGCGCCAAGCCTCGGTTTCCCCACTTGTTTACTTTTTTGATTTTTTATTAAGGTTTTGTGGAGGAGGAAATTCAACTATTTTTAACAAAGTTATTTTTATATGAACTGATTGCACTCTAAGGCGTGTATAACATTAGCTTCATATGAAGTGGGCTCATCTAAACAGCAAGAAGCATGTGGATATTTTTTAACTTTTTGTAGTTATTTGTATGTCAGCATCAATTAGTCGAGTAAACACAAAACCTTATTAAAATCGGTTTACTGTCTCTTTGTCTGGCCGTCACACGCATTTTTCTCGGATGCGGTTATTGCGATTGACCCCAAATTTGGTAGAAAGGTGAGAACTGTGAACGCCCACACATGCAGTGAGTTACATCTTTTTATGTCGAATTTAAGGGGGTGCAAATTTGCTTTTCATCAAATATAGTCATGTGGGGTATGAAATGAAAGGTCTCGGTTAGTACTTTTTGAAGCCGGTTTCAGTTTTGACGTTTGTTGGAAAGATGGGGAGTGCGGGGGGTTGAAAGTGATAATTTCTTTAACGGGCCCATTCTCAGAAACTACCCAACCGAAAAATCGGAAAAAAATTAAAAGGCTACCACCATATGGTGCCTAGGCTCCGAAATACCCTCCATACCGATATCCTTTCAAATAAAGTTAATATAATATAATTAGTTAAGTTCATCCTAGAATCACGAAATTTTTCAGCAATATAGGCTACAGCATAAAACATGATCTTACGAAATTTGGTGAAAATCGCACTATTCCTAACAAAGTTATAATAGGTTATACTTGTCTCTTCTCTACAAACTCAAGACTATGAATGTCTATATCACCCGAAAGTGAATATTCTCACATAATATATGCATATATTACGTGCAATGTACTAATGGGGTAAATGCCCACTCACATGTCTTTACATAAGAAATACACAAAACCTTTCATACCTGAAGCGTCTAGCTTCCGGTTTCCCGACTTGTTTTACGACCGAATCTATTTCATGGGTTATTGCGGTTGAAGGTACACTGTTTTGTTAACTGAGGATGTGGGACGAAAATGTTCTACCAATAATCAGCGTGACGTGGAATTTCGAATTATCTCAAATTGAAGTGAAATTGCAAATATGAATGCATTGCTATAAGTAGAAATCTATTTACTATTTGTTTTCATTTGATGGTATTTGCACAACTTTTCAAGTCAGAGTGAACGTACATTTTTTTGTGGTCGTTTTTTTTGCAGCCAATCTTTTGTTGTAAAAAGTATTCTTTGCAGTATTTCATATATTTCCCCTTGGTTCCAAATTTTATATTGCAGTCACCCTCAATGACCTGTATTTTTGTATATGGATATATATATATATATTATATATATGTTCCTTTTTGACCACGACCTTCCTAAGTTCCGTTTGAACTTTCTTTTCTCTTTCCTATTTTTTCTGGTTGGTACTTTTTGTTCACTTGTGAAATTCATTCGATGGCAAATATATTCTCCCATATCTCATAATATGTACATATGTGTCCAATAAGGAAAAGAGAATATTTAAAAAAAAAAAAATTAATATTCTCCATATCTCAGAGATTAAATCAAAAATACAAAAATGTCCTGCTTCATCATTGCATCGTTAATCCCCCATTATTTTGAAAGCTCCCTGCAGCAGGCAGTCGTGGATGTACACCACATGGAAATGGATATGCTGCTTTGTTTTAAATTTGAACCGATGCGAGTTGCCTAGACAGGGAATGGATGATGGGTCTTCTACAAGGATGTTCACGTTTATTGCATGTGCCATTACAGGGAACCACTTAGATCACTGAGTAACAAATAAGCTCCCTGAAAACGAAATGATACAAGTGATTGAAAGATAAAAGTCAGTGATTATAGTGAATTTAACGGGTAACCGAAATGTGAATTTAAGAAAATAAGTAGCCGCTATTATGAGATTCAAATCTTCAAAAGCATTTGCTCACTTAATTGCCTTGTTTATACCGTGGCTCTTAGTCAGTTTACTGATAATATCAATTATAAATTGTACTCGTAATTGTCTTTCATTTCCTCTCGGATGATATTCCAACTTTTTTGGATCATTTATCTCATTTATCATTTCCTTTATTTCTGGACTTTCGACTTTTTATCCATATTTTGTGTTGAACAAATCCTTATTAAATCCGATCAATGTCAGTCTGTCAGTCACACCCTATTTACTCGGAAACGACTGACTCTATTACCACGAAATTTTGACGAGAACGTGTGATCTCTGAATCTCTTTGCATATAGAAAGTGACAACATTTTCTGTCGAGCTATCTACTCTACCCTACATGCGAAATCAGGGTTCAACATTTTTTTGCATTGAATATAACGGTGTGGAGTATCAAATGGAAGGGCTCAATTAATATTTTTCGAAACCGGTTCTATTTTTGATACTGGACGAAACATAGTGAAATGAGGAAGGTTCAAAATGTCGGCCCCAGAATGTGAAACATCTCGTTTTCAGAATCTGTCCAACCGAAAAATCTGAAAAATACAACGAATCTAAGCCTCAAAACCCATCCGATTCCAATATCTACTCAAATAAAGTTGGTAATAGCATATTGCCACATTATAGAAATTTACCCGGAAACCCCTCTTTAAGGGGATCATCCCGTGTGTCGAATCCGAGGATTCGAATTTTTTTGGCATCAATTGTATCTAGACATAGTGTACAACATATAGGCAAAGGTGTTGATATTCGGAGTCGATCGGAAATTAGAGTGTTAAATAGGTAAAATGTTTCATTCCAGGTTTACGTCGATTTCCATAATAAAGCGCGTGTTTATCGATCCAAATGACGTTCGAATGACTTCGCTAAAATCATAACAATTAAAGGGAAGATTTTACCTATGTTTCTTCAACAAACCTAGGGTTTATGAACTAGGTATATCAGATTAATGGTCAGTTAAGATTTTATGGTTAAAAATCACATTCTACTTTTTAAATGCGTTTTTCTCGAAACTGCAAGTTGAAAATCTGCTGTCACCATAGCCCAAAATCTATCCAACGAAATTCTTTGAAATTTTCACCACTTATTCAGGACATAGGTCCGCAAGCTAGGATAATTGGGATTAATTTAGTAATTTTTTTTATTCATTAAAGAAGCCTTGAAAAAACATTAAATTTAGAAAAAAAGTTTAACAAGGCACCAAAAATTTAGCTTTCTATATTTGTTAATAATCCCAATTTGCGGACTGTGGTTAAGTCCGCACGTTAAAATGCATTTTAGATTTTTTCTTTAGGATGTTCACTCTGCCCTCTAGCGTGGTAGCAGGAAGACACCTTTTCTTGGAGATGGGTGCATAAGTTGCTCTGTATTTCAATAATGAACAATTACTACGCGTGCGCAAGATATTAATAAATACATGGTGAAAAATTCGTATTTGTATCTTTATCCAGTTCTTCACAAAAAATTCTAAACCAAGCAAAAAAACGGTCCTCACAGGAGACGACCCCCTTAATTTCATCGTAGAAGTACAAAATTTAGCACCAGTATGAGTGATAAGATCATTATTCTGAAATAAAGTAGATCCAACTGTGGTTACCAAAGTTATAGATTTTCAGACTTTACTATTTTACGTGTATTCATTACATTCTAAGTAGTGTACGATGTCATCATCAAATAAAGTAAAGTTTTCTTTTTTTAAGCTTTGTGTGTGAATGGAGGGTGCAAATTTTTTTTAATACAATGTGGCCATGTAGGGTATCAAATGAAAGGGCTCGATTAGGACTGGTCCCATATTTGATATCGGGTGAAACGTAAGAGAGTGCGGGCTCAAAATATGACCCTCAAAAAGTGTAACAGGTTTCGTTCTCAGAACTTATCCAACCCAAAAATTTGAAAAAAATCACAGTGGTGTATCTAACCGAAATCTAGGCCCCAAAATATTTTGGGCTTTTAGCCATATACCAATGGAAAAATGTGCGTAGAAAGTTGCTCACATAAGATGAACACAAAGCTTTATACCCGAAGCGCCAGCTTCCGGTATTCCGACTTGTTTAGTGGTTTGTTAATCAGTATCGATTACTCGACACAGTCATATATATTTAAATATGTCAATGAATTTTGCGGGTACGTTTACTTTTGTGCCCGGAGTTAAAAGGAAATATTGAAATGCTTTTAATCAATTGCGTGCATAAATGTATATATATGCATCAGGGTGTTGTACAAGCAATGTTGGTTTTTTTTAGGATGAGCGCAATGTCTGTCTTTAATATGTAAATATATCTTGCCGTTAGGAAATATATGAAGAAATGTTTTGAATCCTTAGCTATGTACGAATTGGAGAATGTACATAGGCCGTTCCTCACATGAGATGAACAGAAAACCTTTACACCTGGAGCACCCAGCTTCCGGTATTCCGAGTTGTCACTATTCTTTCAGTAGAAGTTGCCGAAAAGCAATTCGGAAAGTGTGTATGAAGTTTGAGAAAGCAAACGTGCACTGTTCGAAGTGGTTTCGAATCGTAAGTTTAAAATGTCGTGTCTTCAATAGAGTTGCTGTTTCTCTATTGCAGTAGAGAAGTACGAACTACTGAGTTCAAAGCCATAGCGGAAATTTTGTATTCAGCTCTTATTTCAGGATGAGTACGAGAGATGTCTAGTGACCAATTTCAAAAGTCTAATAAACACCTATCTTTCACAACATATTATTACTCCCTAATAAACTCGAGATTAAAATAGCTTAATTTACTCTCAAATCATCTGCAATTGAACACTCTCACCCCTCACTCACAAAATCGGCTTTTTCAATCATGTAAAAAACTTCACATAACTACTTTTGGATATAATTTTTGAATAGTTAAGGAAGCATTTTAATTAGTACAAATGAATGCATTTAATATTTGCAAACCGCTTCGTTCATACTGCTCCCAGGACAAAGGTAACGCAGCGTCTGACGAGTTGCATCCGCCCGGATAAAAAACCGTAAAGCCATCGTCGCTTATTAAAATCGGTTTACTGTCTGTATGTCTGTCTGTCTGTCCGCCACACGCATTTTTCTCGGAGATGGTTATAGCGATTGACACCAAATTTGTTAGGAAGGTGGAAACTGTGAACGCTCAGTGAATGACATCTTCTTACGTCGAATTTAATGCAAAAGGGGGGTGTAAATTTTTTTTCATCAAATATAGTCATGTGGGAAATGAAATGGTAGGTATCGGTTAGTACTTTTCGAAGCCGGTCTTAGTTTTGACATTTGTTGGAAAGGTGGGGAGTGCGGGGGATTGAAATTGATCATTTCTTTAACGGAGGCTGCCACTCTATGGTACCTAGGCTCCGCAATACCTCCCATACCATAAAGTTAATAATGGTACATTACTATAATTTTTAGTAATTCGCCAGGAAAGTTCATCCTAGAATCACAGAATTTGGTGAAAATCACACTATTACTAACAAAGTTATAATAGGGTTAAAACTGTCGCTTCTGTGGAAACTCAAGACTTTGAATGTCACTATCACTTGAAAGCGGATATTTTCAGGTAATATATGCATATATTACGTGCAACATACTAACTGGACAAATGCACACGCAAATCTCTTTATAAATGAAATACACAAAACCTTTCTTACCTGAAGCGCCTAGCTTCCGGTTTCCCGACTTGTTATTTTTTTAAGCTTGGGTGCTTGCCCAAACGTGAGGTCTGTGGACCAGAAAATATAATTTGCTCCCCATTAGGTTCGGTATGACATCAAGTATCATAGATCCGGACTTAGCATCCCTCAACCCTCAAACAAAACACAAACTCAAGTCAGCAGAATGAAGCCATATAAATCTCGATGTTCACTCTGCCGACGAGTTGATTGTTCCGCCAACTGAGACGATGAACAAATGCTGCCAACAAGCGTAGAGGAGACGCTTCGCGTAATTCATTGCATTAAGTGGGGATGACATTATGGCCGAAGTAATTAAATATGGAGGGAAGCCTAATAAAGAAATTGGCAACTGGTTACCAGGCATTCTCAATGTTTACTTATTCATATTTAGTTAAAAACTAAAACTTAAAATATCATGCCCGAAACCGAAAAAGATTTCAGGCTGGTCTGCAAAATTTTGGATGAGCAGACCTTCATAGAGGTGTGGTTAGATCAACTTGATAAAGCAGGCGCCTCTACGGAAAGAGCTGTCCATCTGGCTCAATGCATCGTCAAAGCATGTGACGCGTCCATGCCTAGAAGGTGCTCATTCCCCCGTAGAAGACCAAACTATTGGTGGAATGATGAACTAGCCGATATTCGATCAGCCTCCCACTGAGCCAGAAGAGCAGCTCAGAGGGCGGTATGTAGAGTCGATCAAGGGCAGAAAGAGTGCGCCTACAAGGCAGCTCGCAAAACCCTCAACCCTCAGCGAAGCAAGAGGAATGCTTTAAGGAGCTCTGCTCAGAAACGGACGTAAACCCGTGGGGGAGAGCTTATGGAATCGTGATGGGACGATTCAGAGGCCGTTCCCTCCGCAGATCACGTGTCCCACCCTCTTGCCCATCCAGGGGTTATTCCCCCAGTAAGAGGAGAGCACGGGCACATTCCAACCACCTCTGAATGTGACGGTAATACTGTGGAACATCATGTACAACGATGTACTTAATCTTCCCCTTCGGGAGGAAGCCACAGTGGTGGGTTACGCTGACGACATAGCACTGGTTGTTATCGAGTTATACTCAAGCGAGGCAATTAGTGCTGTCAAATGCTGGTTAAAGAGCTCTGGTCTGACGCTTGCGGAGGAAAAAACAGAAGCGGTCCTCATCATGAAGCGCCGGAAGAGAAATTACGCCTGTGTTATAATCGGGAATCATATGATCACTTCCAAGCCGACCATCAAATACTTTGGGGGTGGTGATAGACAGGAAGCTCAGCTATAAGCAACACGTACAGTTTGTTTATGATAAATCATCCACTGCTAGTCATCTCTGGAATGATGTCGATTGACATCTTGGCAGATGAGGTGGCGAATATATACCATGCGAAGCCAATCTCTCCCTTATTGCAGACGAAGAACGCTGAGAGGGAGAGATCCATAAATAGATGGCAAGAACGATGGGAATGCTCTGGAAAGGGTTGGTGGACTCACAGGCTCATTCCTGCCATCAAGGAGTGGTTGGAGAGACGACACGGTGAGATTAATTATAATAGAATAATATAGAAGAAATGGGATTAAGCTAGAGCGCCCCGTGATGTAATACCTTATGGTGGTTCCGCAGTGCAGGGAGAGAGTGGGTTTTAGTGGGTAAAAATCCCACACGCTGGTGTGTCCAGACCAGTGTCTTTTGAAGATTTTCACCTCCTCAACAAAGAAAAAAAATTAAAGACAGAAAGACAGTAAACCGATTTTAATAAGGTTTTATGATTACGTATGCATATATATGCTTTTGTGCGCGAAGTAACGTATTATGTTTTTGCAAATGAAATGGCCGTTTTTGTACTAAAATCTGAAACGACTGTAAAGCTTGCAAAAATTTATTTATTTAATCAAAATAGGTGCCAGCCGATTCAAAACACTTCTCCCAGCGAGATTCAAGCGCATGTATACCGGTTTCGTAGAAGTCCAACTGTCGGGTGTTTGACAGCATCTTCGTTCCTAAATTGTTTTTCCACCAAAAAATTATCCAAATGCTTAAAAAAGTGGTAGTCGGTTGGCGAAAGGGTCGGTGAATATGGTGGATGAGGCAGAGTCTCATACTGCAATTCTTTCAACTTTTGAACCGTTGTCCTGGAAACATGAGGTCGTGCATTGTCGTGAACGAGTATCACACCTCTGCCAAGCCGTTGAATATTCTTTTCTTCCTTTCTATTCTCTGTTATCCCAACGATGGTCAAAACTGAAATGACTCGTTGATTAAATGTGGGAGTATTTATACTTTAATATTCAACACCAACAGCGCCAATTGGTCGTGGTTTGATACACCAAAATCGCAACTAACTTCACTTGATTGCCAAAACGGCCATTTAATGTGCAACAACCCAATAGAAATGCGTGAAAATGCGTTAGATTAATTTAGATACGCATCGTCATGCTGTAATAGACAATGATTGTTTATTTACAATGAATACAGTATTTATGATGTTGATATATATATATACATATGTGTATCTTGGAGTTTAGCAAAATATGACGGGATATTTTGTATTCTTAGCTATGTACGAATGCAAAATCGTGCATAGAGAATTCTCACATAAGATGAACACAAAACTTTTATACCCGAAGCGTCCGAGTTTTCGTTCTGACTTTAATTGCTGTGATATGTAAAAATTTGAATCTCTTTTGATAGTAATAATAAGCCTGACGTACTGTTAGTTGACAAGACGAGTCGCTCCGCGTATATTATTGATGTTGCCATCCCCCATAATAAGAACATTGAACGGAAATACGGCTTCCCTTGATGTCGTGGGACTTTCACGCAGTCTGGTTCAAGCCATGCAGAAATATACCATTCTGCATACGTGCTCGATGTTTCGGGGAGTTCTCGACGGATTCTCCCATTGTCCTACAACCAGCCACCTCCACCGGCGCTCCTTTATAATTTAAGTAGATAGGATCGCCGAGTCTAAATGATTGGCACTTAGTGCTAGTATTGACTAAAATCCGGCATCTGCCGAGATTGTGACAACTCGGGATAATAATCGTTGCTACAACAATCCATATTGGATCAGGACCTTGAAGTATGTTAGAGGACTTCATTCAAGACCGTAACACTACATTACAGTACACTGTAGAAGGCAATGTGGCAGCATTGCGCTCGCACGGGGTTATTGCTTTGATTTGATTCAGGTACTCATTCACAGCTGAGTCGACTAGTGTCCTACATCTAGTCACGATAACAAATGCCTCTGCTATCAGTGAGATTTGAACCGCGACACTCCGCTACGACAGCCCAGTGCTCCAACCATTTGAGCCATCCGGACACAACCAACTCTTTTAGGTACCGAAATATTTCTTCTTTCTCTGCCTCTGGATACCAAATATGACTATCTTTTTTTTAATTTGATTTTATTTTATTCTCATTTATGTTCCACACGTGATTTCTGAAAGCCTACATTTTTCGTAGGGCAGATTTGGAGTGTCCAAATTCTAGCCTTCAGACACCATCAAATTAAAATGCAAGGCAACAGATACAATAAATTTTTATGTATCTAATCGCCATTCCGATTTCCAATGAACCTCAATCTAGAATGACCAAGTACTAACATTATTCAGAAACTAATATTCACAAGAGATACTTTAAATGCGTAACTCCATCCGCAAACAATGTAAAGTTTCTCAACAGTAATTAACTAAAGATTACAGTCTACTGATTTTATCTCCAGTCCATATTTTCCAATCAAGGAAGTTTTCAACTATGTTATGTTGTTCTCCTTCGATTTACATCCACTTTTACCAGCCCCTGCGAACATATTTCTCTTATTATCATAATTTCCATTATCAAACTGTGATCACAAACTTCAAAGTAAGTGGCAGAGATGCAAATGGTTGTCATTTCTTTGTAGTAAATTTATTCAAACGGGAATAATTCCAATTATGAACCATAAAGAAAGTGAATGTATCTCTTAAGCAAGTCTTAGCTACCACACTTTTCTCCCCGTTGAATTTCCAAGAAATAATTGCAATATTTAGAAAATTTATCTTTTGTTGGAACCATGTTGTGGTTTTCCTTTTTTCCTTTGTGCTTGCCATAGTTACGCTGCGTGGCCTGTCGGAAATCCATTATGAATATTTTCAACGCCATGGGAAATTCAGCTTAATTTGAGGATGGACTTCTTTTTACTTTATGATGGATGTAATGACGTCAATCAAAATGATATTTTCAAGTAAGCATATGTATATTCCGAACGGAATCCTCCAAACTTTGTAGCAATCGTTCAACATGGGAAAGTGGGCAATTGTTAAATTAACTACGAAAATTAATTCATTTGCACTATTTTTAAGAACAGATTAGAAAAACGTAAGATATTTTAGACAAAATTTAAGTACTTTACATCAAAATGGTTGACAAAAGTTTATTTTCACGCCAGAAAAAATTCTGCTGCTGCTGTGTTCTTTGCGTTCGCCTTCATATAAAGCTGACTCTGAAATAATTAAGGAAAATGCTTTTAGGTGAATTTGAATTTGCTGATTTGATCCGAGTTTTTGATCTCTTTTCAAGATAACTTTCAGAGATTTATCTTCTTCTTAAGGTAGTAGTATAGAATGACGCTCAAAATTTCAACGTTATTTCAATACTTTTTCCAAACAAGAAAATTGTATAATACTCGATTGTTCTTAAATTGTTATATGATTTCGATGGAAGGTTAAAATCTATATAACAAATATTTTTTTACTTAAATGATCAATGTATGTTTCTTATGATAAAATTAGACTTCTTAAAAAAATGATAGTATCACTCAAAGAAGCACACTGCCTTCTGTGATGCTTAGCATTCAGAAAGATAAACTTCTTTCGATTTTGTCAAAATAAGTGGAACCTCAAATATACAAATATTTTTAAAAAATAAAAAAAAAGGTAGAAAAGAATAAAAGAAAATAAAAAGAAAGATTTACCGAACAGTTAATATATGCTGGAGAAGGAATTAGAGTTGCGCGCAACACAGCCTTAGTAGATGATGTAACATCATATCACTTTTGGAAAAGGTGATATTACAAAGGAATATCACAAATATCACCTATCATTACCCTACATATGATGTTGTCCTTTTCTCTCCTTTTGGAGTATTGGGCATCCGCACAATCAGATTGTGCTTCAGTTTCACTACCATCATACTTAACGCTGTGAAAGTGATAACACGGCAGCGAGCCAAACACAAGACGAACACAGACACCAATCACGACTGCGATTCGAAGAGTGAGATTGGTGGGCTGACGGTCTACCCTCTCAACCATCGCGTTGTCATGTTATAATATCAACATGATGTGTTAACACTCGGGAGCCCATAGTACCAAATATTATTTATTACTAGAATAATTTGGCCTGCAGTTATTAAATTCATACGACAAAAAATATACGACCGCACCAAATAAGTGTCAATGAAGATTGAATGAACCTTTCATGCAGGTGAAGAAAAAAAACAAAAGATCCCATAAGGATATAAGATAGACAATATTTTAATCATCAAATCATCTAGTCACATCAAAACCAGCCAAGAGAACTGGTCCACAACCGATAGTCGGTGTCACTACTGTATGGTCGCCTCCGATGCTTAAAGAGATCAATGGCATACATAACCATCAGCAGTTGACATTCGTTCCATTTCATAACATTACAAAACAATTAATTAAAGCCAAAAATCTGCATCTTAATATTCGCATGCACTCGAAATGTAATACAGTGACGCTTGGTAATGAGGTACTGTTCGGTGATATTGTAATGTTTGGATACCGCTCAGTGGTGGTAATGTGATATAACACTCACTTTTGTAATAATGCATACATCACCTACCCACCTCTAGAAGTAGTATTTAATAAGTATGGCGGTATGTAATTTAAATAGATATATGGTATATAAATAAAAATAAAATAAACTTAACATCCGCCACAGGTAGCTGAGAGTGAACTATAATATTATAACTTGATAAGGCAATTTTAATTTGGTTTACTTTTATCGATTTTTATTATATAAGCAGGACATACTTCACAGAAAAGATATTTCTTTTCTCTGTGCGTTAATGATGGGAAAGAGCTTTTTACAAACCCAAACATTGAATATTGATTGCTTATAAAATGAATAGCCGTGAAAAACCCTTGCACGGAAGTGTGGAAACGAGCCCCGTCGATATGACCTGCTTCGACTAATTTTATGGGCTTTCAGTTTTTCTCCTTCTAAAACCCTTCTATTTTATTATATTATTTGCTAATACCAATTAAATTTTAAGGTGTATCTAGTAGAATTGCACTAAGGCTGTATCTTCTCCTATTTGTTTTCTTTAATAAAATAATAATCCTTTTACTGAAGAGATTAACTTATTTCACTCGGCTAGATGAACATTTATTATTGTGGGAGAAAATCTTAAAACCTCATTAGGTTTGTTAATGACTCTTTTACGTTCTTCAATACAGCATTACTCCGAGGAATTCGTGTCCTCAATCAAAAATTTATAAAATGAAATTTGTTCTTCCAATGTGACAATGTTTATCAAAGAAGTTACATCCCATGGGATATTTAATTTCATATCCACATTTCCATAAAACAGATTTCCGCTTCCTGATCTTTATGTTATCGAGTAGATTTTATTATGTCGGTCTTTTGAATGACATAAGCTTATATGCACAGATAATTAAACGTCGATTTGTACCCATATCGTGCACAATCAATTTCGTGTTATTCAGTGACGGATATTTGCTTATCAATGTCCTTTTCGTATAACACAATAAAGCGTTTTAATTGCTTTGCTAACGATGTTTGAAACTGTCAACTATGGTCCTATGCAAATGGATTTCAAAATACTATTTCGTATTTAGCTTGAAGAATGACTCAGATATCCTTTTTAACAAAGTTTGGCAAAATAAACACTGTGCCATGGCTACATTGGCGAAATAACTTTTTAATGGAGTTTTATTGTTCCATGAACATTTTTTCCGGGTTTGTTGTGATGTTAATTAACAAAAGGGTTAGCCAGCAGTTTCCTGTTAAATATTTGTGTTATTTTCGGTTGAAATTTCTAATGTTTGCAAATAGGCTCTTAGTTTCAAGAATAAATTTAATGAATGGGTGACAAACTGCCTTAAAATGAAGACATTAATAGGGGAAACACCTTCATCTAAACCAAATGGATTGGGAGAGTTTGAAAACAAACAAACATTAAAGGGAATGAATCAAATGACGCAAACGCAATTTGTAAAGTGGGTGCCTAAGGAAACATTCACATTTAAATAGGAGGAGCATACATTTTTAAACCAATTGGATAAGGGACATCGGAACTTTAACGAAATTACCTCTTTATCGGCATATTGCAAAAAAGAATGGAAAAGCAGAGCAAAAGGTTGAGCCGGATAGCTGAGTAGTTAGAGCGCAAGGCTGTCGTACGGAAGGTCGCTGTTCAAATCTCATTGGTGGCAGTGGAATTTGTATCGTGATTTGACGTCGGATACCAGTCGACTCAGCTGTGAATGAGTACCTGAGTCAAATCAGGGTAATAATCTCGGGCGAGCGCAATGCTGACCACATTGTCTCCTACAGTGTACTGTAGTGTACCGTTACGGTCTTGAACGAAGTGCTCTAACACACTTCAAGGCGCTGACGATTATTATTATTATGAAAGGTTGAGCCTTATATTTATATTGAACTAACTGAAACCGACAGATGTTTTGTCTATATACGAGGGCGGTCCGATAAGTACTTAGCCTCTCCGCCCGATGGCGCTACTATCGCAAGAAGTATTTACTATCGTGTAGAACATTCTCGTAGACGACTACTGTCAAAATTTTAGTCGAATAGGACTTGTAGTTTTGTTTTTAGCGCGTGTAGAAGCGGGCGTGCGGGCGAATTTTAGAAAAATGGAAAAAGAACAATATTGGTCGGTGATTCGATTCTTGTTTTTGGAAGGGAAATCGCGCAGCGAAATCAAAGAACGCTTGGATGCTGTGTACGGTGACGCTTCTCCTTCGAGACCGTCAAAAATTTGTTTAATGAATTTCAACGTGGTCGCACGTCAGTTTTTGATGAGCCACGCCCCGGTGCCCCGAAAACGGCTACTGCGGAGAAGAACGTTACAAAAATCCATGACCTTGTATTGGCAGACCGCCGATTGAAGGTACGCGAGATAGCCGAGACAGTAGGCATCTCAAAAGACCGCGTGGGTCATATCCTGCACGAAATTTTGGGCATGAGAAAGCTGTCGGCGAGATGGGTGCCGCGTTTGCTCACTCCGGACAACAAGCGCAACCGTGAAACCACTTCAGAGCAGTGTTTGACGCTGTTTAAGCGCAATTCGAAGGAGTTTCTTCGTCGTTTCGTGACCGTCGACGAAACATGGATCCACTGGTACACTCCAGAGACCAAGGAACAGTCGAAACAGCGGACTTTACCCGGCGAACGTGCTCCCAAGAAGGCAAAGACTGTGCAATCGGCAGGAAAGGTGATGGCCGCCGTTTTCTGGGATTCACAAGGTGTGATCTACATCGATTACCTGGAGAAGGGCAAAACGATCACAGGGCTGTACTATGCCGAATTATTGAGCCGATTTGACGCCGAATTGCGGAAAAAACGGCCGCATTTGGTGAAGAAAAAAGTGCTCTTCCACCACGATAACGCACCGGCTCACACTTCCGCCGTCGTCACGGCCAAATTGGTCGAATTGGGCTACGAACTGCTGCCCCATCCACCGTATTCCCCAGATTTGGCCCCGTGCGACTATTATTTATTTCCTAACTTGAAAAAGTCACTCGCCGGGCAGAAATTTGAGTCGAATGAGGAGGTTATAGCCGCCACGGAAGCCCACTTTGCAGACCTCGAGAAAACGTATTTTTCAGACGGGTTAAAGAAGTTGGAGCATCGCTGGGAGAAATGTATCGAGTTAAAAGGAGACTATGTCGAGAAATAAATCGCCACTTTTCAAAAATTTTCGTTTTTTTTTGGTAGGCTAAGTACTTATCGGACCGCCCTCGTATTTGCAAAAACTGCGGATTTTCTTCGGATATCGGAAAAAGTGAACCGACCGAATAGCACTTGCCCTTGGACTTTAAAATTGGTTGCTCTAAATGATGCGAATTGTAAGTACGCTGTAAAAAGTGTGTGGATTCCAGAGAAGCTGCAGAAGCATACAGGGTGCGATCCCAAAATCATAAACAAATTTCTAACGTACTCTTGTATGTAAGGAGGACTTTTTATACTTAGAATTCTTTGTAGCATTTTTTTGTGTTTAGCAATTCGATTGAATATAGTCTCAAGAATCATTCTTCAAAATCTCAAGTCGAAACTCACAGTAGCTCTTCCTTGAATTTTTCTTTTTGTCGAGGCTATCTTGGGGATTTCACACAATCATTGTAAGAAAATACAAAAGAGCATATTTTTCATATGCATTGTATTGGCATTCGTTGGTGCCCGATACTTTTTAAGATTGCGCGATTATTTATTTTTCGATGTTTCTCTGCCGCTACCGGATCAATTTTAATAACTTAATAATCCTTTAAAATGATGATAACACTAGCCACTATGAAATGAAAATCACCTCCGGTTTAATCTTCCTCCGATAATTTCTTTTCCGCGGTTCTACCTTCCTCCAAGCTTCCGCATCCGCATTTGAAGGTTCGATCCCTTTTCTCGAGGTAGCCACTGCAGTATTTTCACTGGCAGCTTCAGACGTACTTTTCATGAACTCCGCCTTTTTGGGAGTTGCGTCCTTTTTTCTTTTTGGGGTTTGCTGGCTTGTTGAGTCATTCAGCTTCTCGCGCAGCCTCTTCCCCGGTTTCTCCCCTTTTGTGTTTTGAACCGGCGCTACTTGAGTTGCCTGGTTTACTTTTCCAATCGGCGACTTCTCTACTCGTTCATCCTGGGCCTTGCCGTACGTCAAACGGATGCCTCTTATCATGGCCCTTATATTTTGGTGAATGTTCCTGCGCTCCTTTATAAACTCACACAGCTCCATGATCTTTTTACCGAGGGCAGGAAAGGCAGCTGCAGACTGATCATTGCCCAAAACATCGCTCGGGTGAATCGGCGTCAGTGATTCTTCCTCATCGAAGACTCCCGCTATACGCTTCCCACTGGGGGTAGCGATCGTGGGGGCTTGTGCCCGTGTGGGAGGGGATCTGCGAAAAACCGAGCTCCTTCTGAACGGATCCATCACTGGAGCCAGTTCAAGTTCCTCCCGTACGCTTGTAACATCAGATGCCACAGTAGCCAAGGTTCCCAGTACTGAGGCATTGCGATCGTTGGATATCGACGGCCGGGAGCTCGCTTGCTCACTCCCAAAAACCGCCGGTACTGGGTCTCCGAAGCCCTGCACCGTAACTTCATTTTTCTTCTGCTCCTCCATGTTTGGTTTTATTTCTGGGTATCCTTCCCATAGCCAATTTTTATCCACGGGTGGGCGTTTATTTCCCACCTACCCGGCCTGCGCACAAACATGCCCATACACGCACATCTCCGGATGCGTGCATGTGCATCGCCATGACACATTCGCCGAGCATTCCCTTATCCGCGCGAAGGGACGCGCCTGATGGGAGATTTGGCAACTCCACACAGGCCAAGCAGGCCTATAATCGTTAGGAACTTTTGTATGTTCCCTACTTCCAAATCTTTCAGCTCCCCCAGATGCCTCGACCTACTTTGCACAAGTGCCGGACACAGTCCCAGGACGTGCATAGAGGTTTCGTCATCCTCCTCACAAAACCTGCAGGCAGTGTCCGTAGATATCCCTAGCTTCCCTAGGTGATAGTTCAGCCGACAATGACTAGTGAGAATTCCCACTATGATTCGGAGGTTCTTTTTGGTGAGTTTTAAGCAATCCTTTGTACGCATGGGTTCGTATCCCCAATAAGCACCCTGGACTGCTCCATCCCTGGTAGGCACGCCCAGTATAGTTCCCCCAACCGTTCCTCTTCATTTCTTAGATTCATAGCCATGAAAACGTTTCCGATTCCACAGAAGGGTTCTGGCCAGTGTAAAGGCGTCCCTGCTCCCTTCTTGGCTAGTTTGTCCGCTGCCTCGTTGCCTTCCAACCCAGCATGGCCTGGAACCCAAAGTATCCAGACCTTGTTGGATGAGCCGAATGTATTCAGTCTTTAAAGGCATTCCCATACCAGTTTAGAGTTCACCTGGTTGGACCTAAGTGCCTTGATCGCTACTTGGCTATCGGTGAGAATAGCTATGTTCTGCCCCTATAGTTCCTTTGCAGATTAAAGGAGGCACATTTGTCTATGGCGTATATTTCCGCCTGAAATATGCTAGTGTACCTGCCCATTGGCTCAAAGTACATTTTCCTTGGACCAATGACACCGGCACCCACTCCCTCTGTTGTGAGGGATCCGTCAGTGTATCAAGTAATCAGTTGCTGGTTTAAGTCGTATGTCCCAGTTTGCCTTGTTACTCCAACGTGTTTCAAACTTCTTATCGAAGTGAAACCTCGTTATCATGTTATCCCTTAGTATCAGTAATTCGGGATACCGCCTAGAAAAAATATCAATTTTCCTTCAATTTAGGCAACTCCCCGCCTCCCTCATACTACCGGCCATCCTGAATATTACCCTCCTTGCCTGCATCTATATGTGCAGATGGGGCCTGAACTGGGGTCTCCTAGATTCCTTGATATTTAGTTTCGTTTTTTCGATGTTTAAAGTGAAAAGACAGGAGGGCGATTTTAAATTCTTTTTTTTTTAAATCTGGCAGAATGTTACATTCCAACCCATCAAGTTAATTCTAGGTCGGATCACAACTATTATACATGAATTCTCTACAAAAAAGTATTTACACTTTCTTCTTGGGGTTCACCGTGTGCAAAAAAATGCAAGAGAAGTTGCATCAAGTCTCAAACAACTCGGAATACCGGAAGCTCACCCTTCGGGTATAAAGGTTTTGTAGTTATCTTATGTGAAGGACTACTTAGCACATTTTTCCATCCTTATATAATTACAAATCCAACATATCTCTTCATATTTTGATATTATCCTCACCCTAAACAAACAAAGGGCTAATCACCGAATACTTTACATATACATGCTCGTATATTTATTGATCGTATCCATGTTTCCTATTTACTTCGTGTACGAAAGCATACATATGTACATATGTAGCACGTATATTGAATACTGCTGGTTTAATGTACAAATATACTTGTCTGAATTAGGCACTACCACAAAGCTTCATTAGTATATGCATATAAATACACACATAAGGCTGTCTGGAGTAATTGATATACAAATGGCTAAAAAACTTAAACAAAACATTTCTTTACAACAACTCATTCATATGCGCTCACTTTGATCTGGTATGTACGAATGTTATGATGACGTCATACATGTTGTAGAATGCATGAAATTCAAAAAAAAAATAAATAAGTTTCACCCTCTATAACTTTGGCAATAATGGTTGGATTTTCTTTAAACTTGACCAAATTGTGCCTTACGTTATACCCCTTCATTCGATTCCCAAATTTTATATTTCTAAGATGAACTTAAGGGGGTAAATTTTTAAAATATAGATATCGGAAGAGGATATATTTTGGGGCCTAGATTTCGGAGAGGTGCACCACTGTGATTTTTTTCAAATTTTTCTCGATCGAATAGGTTTTAAGAGCGAGACTTGCATCTCTTTTTGGGGCACATATTTTGAGCACTCACTCCTCTATGTTTCACCCTATACCAGAAACAAGACCATTTTTGAAAAGTAAGTAATTGAGCCCTTTCATTTGCTATCCCATATAACCATATTTGGAGAAAAAAATTAAACCCCCATTTCGCATATATGGGGAACCCCCTTTCAAACTCAACACAAAGTGCCCCCACTGGCTATATGTAAAGGGATTCACAGACCGCACGTTCTTCCAGATTTCGGAGCAATTGGTTTAGCCGTTTTCGAGTAAATTGGGTATGATAGACAGATAGACAGACATTGCACTGATTTTAATTAGGTTTTGTATTTACTCAAAATCTTAAAAAGGACAGCTTCAATCTCAAATATTTCCGAGAAATCACAATTTTAAAAACACTCTACTAATTACGCTCTGAGTGGGAGATATATCCTTCACATATCTCGATCCATATCGACGCTTTAATTACAGTTCTTAGTAATGCGAATTTGTGGTGTTTAGATTTGTTGGTGACTGGAAGTCGGGGAGTTAGAATTCCTGTCATCAAAATATATCAATGTTTCCCAATAATAACTTTGAACCAAGTGGCTTGTGTGAGCAGGCGTATCATTCTGCAAAACAAATATATGGATTTCCGGACGAAACAGTATCACCCAGGGCTTCTCCATATTATTCAAAACGCGTAAACTCCTTTTTGACACTTTTCTCTTTGCTAAGCAAATGCGATGGTGTCAAATCATCTTCACAGTCGTTTTCGAGTTGTTCATGTTCAAGTACGTCGTATTGTCATCGAAAAATATGCTTGGTTTTAAGCTGTTTTTCGCAAATAACTCGAAAACCATACCTTTGATGTAGAAATGATATTAAGCAGACACAAAGTATTATACATTTAGTAACAAAAGAACAAATCTGGTTATCTTTTGCAGCTGCAATATGGACTGGAGTTATAGCTCGTCAAACATAAGCTAGTAATACCTAAAAAAAAATAAAACCGTCAAGGTCAAATAAGGCAAAACTAGAAAACCGGTGGAAAAAATAACAGAAAGAATCTACTGTATTTAAGTCGTCGCAAAAAATTTGGTGGTTTCCGAAAAAATATGATCTACTCCAAAAGGTTTCTTTATTATTAAACGAAAAAATATTTTTTTTTCAAAAAAATAAAAAAGATTGTGTAAAAATACTAAAGTACAATAATGCGGCCTTTTTCTTGCTAAAAGATTAAGTAAACAATATTTCTTTGCAATAATAAAGTTTCTTATGGGGTTAATCACACACTTCATATTCTCAAAATTTTCAGAATTAAGTTGATTATCAAAGGATTCGCCTTACTTTCAATTTATATGAAATAACAACATTTCCCTTTTATTGATTTTGATATGAAAAATTCTAGTAATTAGATTATTTTTATCATAGCTTCCTTATTATTTATTTCAATATAATATAAGTCATTTTAAAGCTCTGCTGAAGCACTTTTTTAAGTTTCAGATTCATTCCCACTAAAAGTTACAGGTTTCGCGTTATTTGACATTGATTGTGTTAATTTATTTAGACATTACGAATTTATGTTTGCCGAGTTATAACTCAGTCCATATCGCACAAAAGCACAAAAAATAAAAAGATTTGTACTTTTTGTTACTAAATGTGCTTTGTTTCTGCTTGAATCGTTTAAAAGTAGGCATTTTTCGATGACAATACGATTCATGTAATTCTTAAACTACTATTTGTATAAGAAATTTTCATGAAATATTTTTTGCTTAGAATTAATCATTTGTTCAATTTCTGCGGTTAAAAAAATTCGACTCCCGAGAGGGGTTCCACTAATTAATTTAAGTTATGTAAGACTTGTAGCGGAGATCATCTTTCACCATTCGTCCCATAGGTTTTTCGTTCACACCGACCACTGAAGACAATTTCCAAATCGACTACACTCAATCATCAAAAATCATCTTGAGCCCGTTGAATGACGAGGGGCGTTCTAGCAATGCGCTTTATCGAGTATGTTTTCCTCGCTGGGCTAAGGAAATGCCAATCGCGGCATTTACCAATAGTACGACAGAAGCTCCGAACTAACATGTAACTTAAAAGAGGACCTGGCAGCTGAGTCAATGGTGACAAACCATCCTTATCACTAGAATCACACATTTCATGCTTTCATTCTAAAACTTGAAAGCGCGACAATGTGTCGTTTGAGTCAATGAGGACGTCTCGCTGCATTTTGAAATCATAGTCTCTTTGGTAATTGAATGCTGCTTTATTGTGGTCGCTTCTCATTTTAGATGGAGGCAGCCGCGAGCTGTCAGTTTCAAGTCGTAACTTTAGCCCTTCGGATGTTGCAACAGCTTTCAAAGTAGACACCCTTGGTCGAAGGTTTGCAAATCATTGTTGTGTAGGTGCTTAGCAACCCTTACGTCTCGTTCTTCTAATGCCGGTCCCACACCACAACACTTGCTGCAAACTCGAAATCCCTGCAAGTATTTGGCTTGGGTTTGGGGATAGACCACCGCCACACTTTTGCAAGCGAGCAGGCATACAAATTTCCTAGTACCGAATTAGCATACCGTGTAGAAGATCTCTCAATTAAAAAATATAGAAGAACGTATATGTCCTTGCGATGGGCATACACGTGTCGTCTGTGAGTTTCAAAGTATCGTATATATTATATATATTATGTGTACGTGTGAAACAAAACCTTATTAAAATCGATGTCTGCCTGTTACTTTCGATTTACTCGCAAAACGGCTAAACCAATTGCCACCAAATTTGGTAGGAATATGTGGTCTATAAATGTAGCAAGTTGGGCCATTTTCTGCTAAGTTTGAGGGAGGGCTCCCCATCCATTCGAAAGGAGAGTGTAACATTTTTATTCATTGAATTTGGTAATGTGGGGTACCAAGGGCTCAATTAGTACTTTTCGCACCTGACCTTATTTATGATATTGGTTGAAACATAAGTGAGAGGGAACTCAAAACGTATGCCCCTAAAAGTAAAACAGGTCGAGTTTTCACAACCTATACAACCGAAAAATCTGACAAAATTCACAATGGTGCGTCTATGCGAAGTCTCCGGACCAAAATACATTAATAATACCATATTACTATATTTTAGAAATTTTCCCGGAAACCGCTCTTTAATTTCATCGTAAAAGTACGTGATTGGTATTAGTATAAAGGATAATATAAGGCATAACTTTGGAAAGTTTGAACCGAATCCAAAGTTTAGGAAGGTCAAAGGTCTGCATTCATGGCACATGGGGTTGGCCCTTTTGTAATTAGCTCGTAATGTATATGCATATATAATATCAGACCGTTCACTTTACGTGATACTGTAGATTACAGTAAATTTGCATGAAACGGCAAAATTGACCTAATATAACTTCGCTAATATTTCAATCAACGGTCATAAGTTTACAGTCTGAGCAGATATCGCATTGTATCAAATATGAGAACTGAGGAATTCAAAATACTGATTGAGACCTTTCGCTTGATACCCCCATCGCAATATTCAGTGATAAGAAATCTTAGACTTCAATTTTGCATGTATGGGGACCGCCGCCCCTAAACTCAATGCAAAACGGTATTACTCACTTCATGCATGGGTGTTCACAGTTCCCACTTTCCAACCATTTGTGAGAAAAGTGCGCCTGACCGACAGACAGACTGTGAACCGATTTTAAGGAGAAAATAGGTTTTTCAACAACGTTTTCCAAAAAACATGCGCTGGGAAGAAGTAGCTTCTTCATATATTGGACTTCATTATTTCACTCGAAGATCAATTCATAATAATAATTGTTGGCGCAACAATCCATATTGGATCAGCGCCTTGAAGTTTGTTAGAGCACTTCCTTCAAGACCGTAATAGTACACTACAGTATATGTATAATAAGAGGCAATATGGTCAGCATTGCGCTCGCACGAAATTTGCAGTGTTATGCAGGATGCTACTCTATCCTGCTGCAAAGTTTAATGCCCATAGGATAAATTGAATAGGGTTTTCCGGTCAATTTTGAAAAATTAGTACTGTACTATTTTGAAGTTTTTTTTCGAACAGATATCGGAGTAGTATACATTTTTCAGGCCTAGATTCCATATGATTGTATCGCTCTGAATTTTTGAGATTTCTGGGTTGGGTAGTTCCCGGAAATGAGTCCTGTCTCAGTTTAAGTATGCCCATTTTGACTCGCGCAGTTTACAATCTACGGCGAAACTAGAATCTGCTTATAAAAGTACTAATGAAGACCTTCTATTTGATACCCGACATGGGTACATTAGGTGACAAAAATTCCACATCCCCCTTGGCAAGCATGGGGAGCTCCATTTAAATTCTACATAAATTTATGTCATTCACTGTATTTATGGGATTTCAGAGTTCCTACATCTACACCAAATTTCGTTTCAGCCGGAGTAGTCCTCTATGTCATAAAATACATCTGCAAAGCATGTGACTTATTAATTTCTATGAGATGCACATTCCCCAGTAGAAGACCAAATTATTGGTGGAATAGTGAACTAGTCGGCCTTCCATCAGCCTGCTACCGAGCTAGACGAACGGCCCTGAGGTCGGTAGGTACAATCGAGCAGGTGCAAAAGAGCGTGAATATGGATGTGACGGAAATTCTGGCAGTAACTAGAGACGAGCTTTTGAAGGTCTGTAGCAGAATAGGTGACAGTGAAGCTGCCTGCCAGAACGGAATACCGACTAAGGACCCTTAAGCTCGCCGTGAAATCCCGACCGGAAATGTTCGCGGAGTTGTTCGAAGTGTGCATGTCCGTCATGATATTCCCTAAACCATGGAAGCAGAACCCATATGCCGAAAACGCTGGAACTGGTACTCAATAAAAGACTGCTCTCAGTTGTTAAGAACCAAGGTTCCATTAATTCCATCAAATGGGTTTCGGCCCGCCCGAAAGTGTAATACAATTTATGGAAATGCTAGCAGCAGCAAATATAGCAAAAGAGATTTAAAATTAGATGTCAACAGCGATGGTACTGTTAATACCTGATAGGTTCAAATTGGACACTTCACTTGATTGTCAGAACTGCGATTGGATCCCGCTGAACCCAGTGTACATATTCTTCCAATGCCCGAGGTTCATGGAAGAAAGGAAGAACTTAGAGGAAACTCTAGGTGAAATGCTATCACAGGAAATTCCAAGCCCGGAAGATTGGATTTAATAGATTTCGAGACTTCTAGCTCATCGCACAGTTCATACAACTCATGGTTGTATCAAATGCGCCATCCATCATAGTCGCGAACTGCTCCAAAAATTCGACGAATTCAAATGTGTTGAGAAAATTTTCGGAGGCTTGGGTTAGGGTCCATGTTTTGTACCCATAGCTTACCACTGGTTGTATGATGGTTTATGTATGCGGAGTTTCGTGTTTCTGTCACGACCCTAGGCTCGTCGGTCTCATTGGCATCCTTTGACAGGCTAATACTCGAATATATAGAGCTGTCTATTCAGAATTCATTGTTGAGGTCCCCTACGTTGATGCTCGAATAAGTTGCCGTCCTACTTCTTCATTGCATCATTATTTTCGCTTTGTCCTCTTTAATGCATAGTCCAACTTCTTTTGAAGCAATGTCAAGAGTATGCAGAAGTTTTCCTGCGTCGGTTTTCGGGACACGATGTTGATGTCATCTGCGTACGCTAATAATTGTGTCGACTTAATGAGCAGCTTCTCGCTGGTGTAAGTATCCATTACTCAGATAGCGTATTCGAGTGTTAGATTGAAAAGCGTCGGTGCCAGTCTTTCGCCCCGCTTCAAACCAGTTCGTGTTTCAAAAGGATTAGTCGACCAGTTCTGGATCCTGACTTGTGAGATGGAGTTGGTCATAGTCTTCGTGTACATCTGGGTTGTTGTTGTCGTGTAGCATTGGTTATAGTTTTTCTTCCACGTCGGCAAGGGTTTGTTTGTGAATGCGCCAGTGCGGGAAGCATGTGGAACTTACGACAGGATTTCCACTCTTGGCGAAGTCAATTATTCGTTGAGTGTTGAGATTGCATTCCCCAAGACAGTTCAGTGCTCCGCATTAAAATCGCCCAACAGTATTTTGACATCGTTTGTTGGGAGTGATTCAAACAGTGTCTACAGACATGCATAAAACTCAGCTTCCATTTCAACTTCGTTAATTTCAGTCAGGGCATGTACGTTGATGAGCCAGAAGTTGAAAAAAAAACGAGTCTTAAGGGGATCATCCCGTGTGTCGGACTCGCGGAATCGATTTTTTTTTTGCATCAATTGTATCTATGTATAGTGTAGAATATATATTTTATATTCGGAGCCGTATATTTTTTATATTCGGAGCCGTTCACAAATTATAGTGTTAAACACGTGATAAGTTACATGTCAGATTGATGTCGATCGCTGTAATAAAGCGCGTATTTATCGGTCCGAATGAAGTTCGAATGACTTCGCTAAAAGGACAAGAATTGAAGCCAAGGCCGTACATGTCTTTCATGAAAAAACCTAAGGTTAATGGACTAGGTATAGTACATTAATGGTCAGTTAAAATTTGATGGCTAAAAATCGCATTCTACTTTTTAAATGCGTTTTTCTCGAAACCGCATGTTGAAAATCGGCTGCCACCATAGCCCAAAATCTATCCAACCAAATTTTTTGAAATTTTCACGACTTATTCGGAACATATTTCTACAGTCCGCAAACGATTCACTCAGTAGTTTTTTTTTTATTTATCGAAAAAGCCGTAAGAAAACTCCAAAATTCAAAAAAAAAGTTTAACACAACACCAAAAATTTAGTTTTTAATATTTTTTAATAATCCTAGTTTGCGGACTGTAGTTAAGTCTGTACGTTAAAATGCCGTTTAGTTTTTTCTCTAAGAGGATTGCAGCGCCATCTAGCGTGGCAGCAGAAAAACAGTTTTTTTTTAGATGGATATAAAATGGCTCTGTATTTCAATAACGGACTATGTGATCGGGCTGGAAAAATTACTATGAACGTTCAAGATATTAATAAATCTATGGTGAAAAATTCGTATTTCCATCTTTCTCCAGTTCTTCACAAGAAATTTCTAAAAAAAAACCAAAAAAAAACGGCCTTCACACGGGATGACCCCCTTAATGCGTATTGCACACAATTTTCCGTTGATAAGTTTGAAGTCGGTGACATGTGACTTGAGCTGTTTGCTCACTATAAATGAAACTCCAAACTCCTTGTGATATGATGGTTTACCACTTTTGAAAATTGATTGCGTATCCATATGGCTTATTTCGCTACGAATCCAATTCGTTTCCTGAATTACAATCATGGTCAATTTAAATTGCGACCTGTTAAAGGACGGCTTTGTCCGCCCCTGGTTTGTTCAGGAAGCGTACATTCTAGGATCCGAAAGAATAGTCCATTAGACCTTTACTTGGTAGCCGTCGTTTATCCGTTGAATCCGAGGCAAATGTTCCAGGTTTCTTGACATGGAGTAGTTTTTACATTGATTGGTTGTCGATTATTTAAAAAATCCTATGCAGGGTTGGCCTTGGTGATAATGGTTCGAAACCTGCCAGAGTTCACACAACTATGTTGCAGATCTGCCTACGTAGGTCGTGACACCCTAATCACCTGAAACGTTTAGGTGTATCTCAGCCATTCAAGGTAAAGCTGTCCCTTTCCCCTCCTTTCTTAGTCACGACTTACTTGGGACAGGCTACGGCGGAGTTTGTGTTATACAAAAATTTAAAAAGGAAAACCAATATTGGGGTGCCTTAAAATAGCATATTCTGAGAATAAAAGCAAATGAGTAAGTGCAAGATTTTTGAATAGACAATTCTCAAAATGTTTTCGGTCAACAAAAGAAAAATTTGGAATATGGGAACAGATCTGCACTAATTGACCCAACGCGAACCGTGCATTCCAAGATAATAATTTAAAGAACTACCGCCTCAATGTTGCGATTAGTTCCTGATGATTTTCGCTCTTTATGCACATATCCAATAGATAGAACTCCAGTCCTATATGAAATTCGTCCAGGGAATTAGCGTCCGGCAAAATAATTCTTCTGCTAAAATTACAGAAAGTACATAGAAAATAATAGCTTTAACTAGATATAGAGGTCATAGTTGGCCAGAATTTGTTAAGGCGTTGTTATTATGTTTACAAATCATATGCTTACAAGCCCAAGGTGTTAAATTGTTATAACCCTACAAGCCAACTGCTATTTCACTAGAAACGTGGAAGGTTATTGTCTGCATTTTCATTTAGGTACAATGTGTTACTTTTTATATTATAATTGAACATAAAAATGGTATGTGGTATGCAACAACGCCTGATATGCATATACAGATTCCAGTATTATACTTGATATGTATATATATTATATTAACGTGATCCATAGTTTGGTAAAACCAGGAGAAATTTGAAAGAAAATCGGGAGAGAACGAGTTTACGAGTTTTGTGACTGATTAATATTCCACTATAAACCAAATAAGAGCAGAAATGAAACTTCCACTTTCCAAAAGAAGGATACAATAAATTTTCTTCAGGAGCAGCTACCTATAATAAATGACATCAGATTTGAAAAAAAATCCTCCAATAATGCATAAGCATAAAATG
The DNA here is from genome assembly GCF_905115235.1 of Hermetia illucens. Lineage (NCBI taxonomy): Eukaryota > Metazoa > Arthropoda > Insecta > Diptera > Stratiomyidae > Hermetia > Hermetia illucens. The sequence goes on along the minus strand of NC_051852.1, from coordinate 86,177,120 downwards.
GAAATATTGGTTTCCGCGGAATAATATATCACATGTGAGGCGTTAAACGAAAGGGTTGCCCCCTTGGATTGGATATCTGATCGGTCCAATACTATTGGCGCACTCACACCGTCTCTGTGAGTTGAAGTTTTGTCGTTGATAATAGGCGTAGCATATAACGGAGACGGCGTTCTCACCTTTTAAATGGTAATAAAAGTCATAATTCCATGAATACTAAATTAGTAAAATGGTTATTTAGTTTAAATGTATGTTCGACGAATCCGATATGACATGTTTCGAGCACTTCTTATGTAAGAAAATTTTAGGTGCACGATGTATATATTTCGTATAGTATATGCATCAAGAATGGAAAATTCCCTGTAGTGTCTCATTCTTCTTCATATTAGCATACAGTAAATTGCGGTAGGGACAACTTTGACTTGCTACCAGTAAAACTATGCTACAAGTGAACCCTTTCAAAACAGTTCTGGAATCATGAGGAAAGGTAGGAAACCGGAAGCTAAACGCTTCACGTAGGAAAATTTGGTGTTTTTATGCTTTAAGGACATTTAAGTGTTCACACGAGCTTATAATGTACATTTATACATTTCCGTCGTCAGATTACTGACTTTATTGTGATATTGATATTTACTGTTTTGAACTACAGTAAATTTGCACAAAAGAGACAACTTTGATCTTTTATAACTTTGTCCTTAATAGTGGAATTGCCACCAAATTTGACAGCATCATGCTCTATTATTATATCTATCTATTATAGTCTATATCTCTGCAACTTGACGATTCTAGCAGAAACTTGAAGCTGGTTTTATTAATATAATTAATCAATAATAATTATAAACTTTATTCGACAAGATATCGGTATAATGGGCATTTTGAGGCCTGAACATCATATGGTGGCAGCTTTGTGATTTTCTTCAGATGCGTTGGTTGAGTGGCTTCTGAGGACGGGCCTGCGAAAATAGTTATCATTTTCCACCACCGGTCTTCCTCCTCTTGCAGGAAATGTCAATGCCAGGTTGGGAAAGTCCTACTCGAGACCTTTCTTTTGATATTCCATCTAACTATATTCGGTGAACAAAAATGTTCCACCCTCCTTTGTATATATGGGAACCTCCATTAAACTCAGCCTAGAGCGATGATACTCACTGCATACAAGAAACTGTGAACGTTCCAACCTTTTCATCCAATTTCGTGTCGAAAGCTGTGACCGTTCCTGAGAAAATGGGTACGGCGGGCAGAAAGACAGACGGGCAGACAAACAAACAAACGGACAGGCAGATGGACGGACAGACCTTAAAAAATTTTTGCTGAAGCTCAACCCAACCAAGGTTGCAAACCGCAGTTTTCGATTTTTACAATTCATACCAATTTTGGTTTTTGAATTAAGAGATTGTTCTAGTGTTAGCATTTCTTATCAATTTTTGTACATATTTTGATAGATGAAATGTTCAAGAATAACTTTGTTTAATATTATGTTGACATCTACGCCCGTTTTGTTTTTATCAGCATATTTCGAAGTGCTTCGAAGGGTTTCTGTATAAGAGAAATAAGAAAGAAGAAAGAAAGAAAGAAATACAATGAAGTAATTTAAGGGGTCTTTTTCACGTACTTTTTTGAGATGTGTTTTAAGGGGAAGGATTATTTGGAAGTCTATCATGAGTTACGTAACAATATTTCGCTGAAGGTCGTAAATAGAGTTCTGTAACTGCGGAAAGTGTAGTGAGTTTAATTTTTATTTGAAACAAGTCGGGAAACTGGAAGCTAGACGCTTCAGGTATGAAAGGTTTTGTGTATTTCTTTTATAAAGAGATTTGAGTGTGCATTCGTCCCATTAGCAAGTAGCACGTAAAATATGAATACATTATGTGAAAATAGACACTTTCAAGTGATATTGACATTCATAGTCTTGAATTTGCAGAGGGGCGACAGTTTTGACCTAGTGTAACTTTGTCAGTAATAGCACAATTTTCACCAAATTTGGCAGGATCATGCTCTATACTGTAGCCTACATTGCTGCACAATTTTGTGATTCTAGGATGGACTTACGGGGGGTTTTCCTGTCAATTACTAAAAATTATAGCAATGTACTATTATTAACTTTATTTGAAGAGGTATCGGTATGGAGGGTATTTCGGAGCCTCGACACCATACAGTTTTTTCAGATTTTTCGGTTGGGTAGTTTCTGAGAATGGGTTCGCTAAAAAAATGACCACTTTCAACCCCCCGCATTCCCCACCTTTCCAACAAAAGTCAAAAACAAGACCGGCTTCGAAAAGTACTAACCGAGACCTTTAATTTGATACCCCGCATGACTACATTTGATGAAAAAAAAAAGTGCACCCCCCTTTTGCATGTACGGGGACCCCCCCTTTAATTCGTCGTAAAAGGATATAACTCACTATATGCGTGAGCGTTCACAGTTCCCACCTTTCTACCAAATTTGGTGTCAATCGCTATAACCATCTCCGTGAAAAATGCGTGTGACGGACAGACAGAGAGACAGACAAACAGACAGACAGTAAACCGATTTTAATAACTCATCAGACGCTGCTTCATCTCTCCCGGGGAGCAGCGTAACCGAAAGTAGCGACAGGAAAAACAACAATGCGAAAAACAACAATTTTTATATAACCTATAAAATTACATGTCTAAATTAACCTAACTTATGTACTACCTTAACAGCTTAGCTTAATCTAGGTAGTAGTAGCTTAGTAGTTGCTTATCACTAAAGAATACATTGAACAAAAATGAAAAGTGATCTGGAGGAAAAGTCGAAAAAAACCTCCACTCGTTGATTTTTCTATAAAAGCGGGCGGGCGGGGAAGGAACTAAGATGTGGGTTGGGTTGGTGGCCATGCGGGAGGGGTTTGGGAAAGGAAGCTAGGAGTGGCGCGAAGGATGGGTAGGTTTTGAAAACTGGGATGAGGAGTAAATGCAGAAATGCAGTTGCAGAAGATTACTCTACCGCCGGGGTCGAAAAGGAGGTTACGGGACTGGAGAGATAAGAGAATTTAAGAGAACAGATGAGTTCGTAGAAGATTCTCTTCGACGATCTCGATCTGCGTGGCCTGGGAGATAAGTGCATTTGGGTGCGATATGGATTTTTCTAGGAATTTGAGGGCATGTCGGGTTAGGACGGCGTCAATGCGGGGCGTTTGAGAGGAGTCGTAAAGGATCTGGTTGGATATGTATTTGGAGCGGTCTTCGTTCTTGTAGTGGCGGAGGATTCTGCGCTCTTTGCAGCGGTGTCGTTCGATTTGGTGGGGGGAAACGTCGGACCAGAAGATGAAACCCAAAACGAGGAGGGGACGGATAAGCTTTTTCTAGCGGAATAGCTTGACTTTCTGAGGTGTTGGGCTACTGTATTTTAAGATTGGGTAGAGGGATTTGAAGGCACCTGTTGCACGGTTCAGTGCCTCCGAGATATGGGGGGCGTGGGATAGGCGGGAGTTGATTGTCACCCCAAGGTAGGTGAGTTCTTTGACGGTTGGGATGGTGTCGTTGTGGATCTTCAGGGATAAGGTTGAAATGTCGTTCCTCATTTTCGGTGTCATCCTCGCGGTACCACGGAATACGATGGTTTCGCATTTTTGTGGGTTTAGGGACAGTTTCCAGCGGGTGAAATACCGGTAGAGCTCGTCCATATAGGAATTTATGTTTGTGGTGGAGGTGTAGAGGATGAGATCATCCGCGTATTGGAGGATTCGAATTGGATTTGGGTGTGGAGTTGGTTTGGGAAGGTCTGCGGTGAACAGGGAAAAGAGGGTAGCGGAGAGGACTGACCCCTGAGGGATGCCAGCCGGGCTAGAGTATGGGGAGGAGAGGTGTTCACGGAGTTGGACTTGGGATTTCCGCCCATCAAGAAAGCTAAGAATTAGCTTGCAGAGGTGTGGATGGTACTGGAGGACTTCGGAAAGCTTGTATGCGAGTCCGTATTGCCATACGGAGTCGAAAGCCCTCTTTATGTCGAGGAGACAGGCTATGGTCGGTGCGTTCCGGTTGACGCCGAGGAGGACGTCCGATTTGAGCACGAGTAATGCATGCTCGACTGAGTGTTTGGGGCGGTTGGTGAATTGGAATTGTGGGATTGAATGGTTGGAGTCACAGTGCTCGTCGATGTTGAGTTTGATGGTCCGCTCGAAAATTTTGGCGGAGGATGAGAGGATTGAGATAGGCCTGTAGCTATCGGGATTTAATGGGTTTTGGTTTTTTTTGGGAATAGGAACAATTCGAGCACTCTTCCAATCTGTTGGGAAGTGGGCGTTGATAAGGCAGTGGTTGATGATGGAGGACATAATGGGGTTAATGCTTGGGGCGCATTTCTTAAGCACGATGGAGGGGATTTTGTCAAGCCCAACCGATTTCTTGTTTTCGGAGGCGGCGATGGCCACCCTGACGGAGTCTGGACTGATAAAGTGAATGGGGAGGATATTCTCTCGCTGACTTGGGTCGGCGAGGGCATGGGTGAAGGGATTTTGTGCGGGTTGGGGAATGAGGTAGGAAGGGTGGGTTAGGAGTTGGGAGATCTTTCCGTTTACCTCGTTATGGAAACTTGGTTCACGGAAGTGGAGGGTGCAGTGGTGAGCTTGAAGGAAGTGGTCAGCGAGGACTTTTTCTGTGGGTGGGATGTTTTGGGGAAGGATCGCGTTTTGTTGGACTGATTTGCCCAAACGCGGGCAGGTCTTATTGAGTTCCCTGTATGTACCAGGGTTCAGTTCAGTGTTGGAGAGGCGGTTGTGAAGATATTGGGTATATAGGGTGAGGATTCTTTCGCGGATGAACTTGTCCAGCTCGCAGATTTCGATCAGGAGGTGAGAGGATTGCGGAGAGTATCTATTCCTAAATAATCTCCGCCTGAGGGTCTTTTTGTATTGGATGTCGGATAGGATATCGTCGGGAAGGGTGATTAGGTTGCGGTAATTTAAGGGACGGGAAGGGATCAATTCGTCGCATACTTGCCAAACTGCTTCGGTGTATTGACGAACTGTCAGGTCGATGAACTCATTAGGAACTGTACGGTTGGATGGGAGTAGGAGAGGTTGAAGTTTGGTTTTGGGGGCCAGGTTGATATGTTTCCAGTTTGCATGCTGGAAGTCGGGAACTGAGGGTGGGGTGGACCGAACGACTCTGTCCGGGAGTTTTATGTTTAGGGTTACGGCGTCGTGATCGCTGATGCCGGGGACCGTTTCGAGGAAGGGGAAGATGTTAGGGTTGGGAATGACAGTCAGGTTGCTGCTAATCAGGAAGTGGTCTTGGTAGGAATGGGAGTGTAGTTTGTTAAAGGTCGGGAGTGCCGGACTGAAATGGGCTAGGTGGGATTTGAGGTTGTGAGGAGCAGGTGGAGCTGATCCCCGTTATAGTTCGACCGTGCATCGAACCAGGACGGGTGTTTGAAGTTGAGATCTCTGTCTATAATTAGGGACAATTGTTTACCGGGAGGGCGGTGTAGGGACGCGCAGAGGGACGTGATACGGATAAAGTCGTGGGTGTCGAGGGATTGGTTGGGACAGTATACAGAGGCGACGAAGACCGAGGTTGATTAGGATTCGAAGGAGATTAGCGAGATTTCGCTGGATTTGAAGGTGTTGGGAGGTGGGTGGATTTGGGTAACTAGGAATTTGTCGGAGATAAGGACGGCCGTTCTGCCACAAGTGTCCCGACCTTGAGGATTGGACTGAGATCGGTCACTCCGGAAGAGGTTGAAGTTGCGAAAGGAAGGATTGTATCTATATTTCAACCTAGTTTCACATTGGAGAACTATATCGGGTTTGTGCTCGCCAAAGAAACAGCTCGAACTCATGTCTGCGGGCACGGCCGATGATTGAGTTGATGTTCAACTCAATTATCTTAACGTCCATTAATGGATGCCAAGATACCGACCATTGAGTTGAACATCTGCAAGAATTTGATTTCTTGGCGAACTCAAGGAAATCTGGATTCGAGATGGTGGTGGGTCTTTGCCCAAGTCGTGGCAAAGGGTTTCGCGTTCAGGGTACTTGACACTCCCTGAGCCTTCAATTCATCGACGATCTCCTGAGGGGAGAATGTCGAATGAAGACCTCGTAGGATGAGGCTGGCCGTCTTATCCGAGGGAAGGGTGTATCTGAAGAAATTGTTATTGTTCTCCACGAGGACCTTCTTGGCGGTAGCGTAATCTTCCGGTGTTTTCGTTAAGATTTGGTGGGGGTGGGTTGTTGGGGAGGGCACGGGATATATTGTTTTTAATATTTTTAAAGGTAGTCGAGCTTTCGACTACCACAAGTGGAGGAATTTTTGGACTTACTTCCTTCTTTCCTGGGGCTACAGCGACTGGGCTCGATTATTGTTGTTGTTGTAGTTCCGGTGGCGGCGGCTTGATTGTGTTGATGGGCTGCCGCTTCCTCGCCTCGCCGAGGGTCGGGAATGTTTCCGGGTGTGACCCGGATGGTAGGGAGAGTGTTGCCGATGATGTTTCCTGGGTGTGGACGATGGTGTCCATCACCTCGGTAGGCGCTGTTGGTACAGTAGGGGTCGGAGGGGGGCTGGGTGTCCCGAACGTGCGGCGATGGTTGCTTCGAGCGACTTGATGACGGCCATGAGTTGCCCGTTATTCTCGCGGGCTTCGCGGAGCTGCCTCAAGAGCAGCTTGTTCTGCTTGCGCAGAGCTACGGCATCGCGGATCGTGCTGACGGATACGGAGCTCTTGACCGTCCCGTCCGAGCTCGTCTGCGAGTCGGATTCGGAGTCACTGGCGAGGGTTACCTCAGACGCGGTCTCCATTCCGTCGTCTGAGTTTAGAGGCTGTCGGGTTGTCAGTCGCCTTACGCCGCTTCTTCCGGGTCACCTTCGTGAACCCGTCTGTTTCCGGCGCACTCATTGTCTTTTCACTTTTTAATTGTTTTTGATTGTTTTTTTTTTTCCGCAATTGTCCACAATACAAATGTCACACACCTATCGCGATTTCACAACGATTTTCAATTAGCACACACGCAAACTCGCAAACTCACGAACTGGATGCACGACCATCTCGGCCGAGCGCTGAAAGTGAACTTATCTTTAGTCTTGAAAGTAGCGACAGGAAAACAAACATTCCGAAAACAAACATTTTTATTACACCTATAAAGATACAATTCTAAATTAACCTAACTTATGTACTACCTTAACAGCCTAGCTTAATCTAAGGTATATTCTATGGCTTAATCTAACTTATCACTAAAGAATAAATGTCAAAATATATAACCTGTTCTCTGGAGGAAAAGTCGAAAAAAACCTCCATTAGTTGAATTTTTTATAAAAGCGGGCGGGCGGGGAAGGAACTAGGATGTGGGTTGGGATGGGGGGCATGCGGGAGGGGTTTGGGAAAGGAAGCTAGGAGTGGCGCTAAGGATGGGTAGGTTTTTTAAACTGGGATGAGGAGTAGATACCGTTGTAGAAGATTACTCTACCGCCGGGGTCGAAAAGGATGTTACGGGCCTGGAGAGATAAGAGGATTTGAGGGAACAGATGAGTTCGTAGAAGATTCTCTTCGACGATCTCGATCTGCATGGCCTGGGAGATAAGTGGAAAAAGTAGCGACAGGTGATAATCGTTCCATTTATATATAATTGCAAACACGACATGAGTGCGAATTATATTGAAGTGAAATCTGTGGTAAGTTCAGACCTAAACCAGGCTGAAGTAAATGTTTTGTTGAGGATGCTGGGAGTTCATTTTAAACCAAAAATCTTTTAATTTTAGACCAATAACTTATTTTCTGCCGCATTGGAGTCAAAATCTGAAATTTTGAAGCTGTTCAAAAGTAAATATTTCAATTTTTACCACTTCTTACACTATTTATAAAAAACAACAAGGCAGGATATCGGAAGCTGGACGCTTCGGGTGAAAAAGCTTTATATTCATTTTATGCAAGGAACTCGTTATGCACGGTTTTTTGTTCGTACCTATCTAAAACTGTAAGATATTCATTAGTTGTAATATCCGGGTGCACACTTTGACCGCTCCTTACCTTATGTTTCATCCTATATCAGAAATAATATCAGTTTCGAAAAGTACTAACGAAGTCCTTTCATTTTATATCCCACTTTACCATATTCCCCGAAAAAAAATTACACCCCACTTTACACCCTTCACACTCAACATTAAATAGCGCCAATTCTTGCATGTAAGGAGATTCGCAGATTACACCATCTCACCAAATTCCGTGACAATTGGTTCAACCGTTTCCTAATGAATCGGATGTGGCATATACACAGACCACAGAGACATTGAACCGATTTGAATAATACACAAAATCCTGAAAAACCCCCGTAAAAATACGATATCATCCCAAATGTTCTATTCTCCGTAATTTTGTAAGGAATCAAACTTCTAAATTTGATAGTAATCGATTCATTGCTTATTGGGCTAGAATTCCAGCAAAAGTGAAAAACAATTTGAGAAAAACGCGTATGAAAAAAATTTGTTTCAAAATTCCCCTTTCAGATATGAAGCCATTTACCACTCTTAAGGGGGTCATCCCGTGTGTCGGATTCGCGGAATCGGTTTGTTTTTGGCATCAATTGTATCTAGATATAGTGTAGATTATATGGACAGAGTGATTTTTTGATATTCGGAGTCGTTCGGAAATTATAGTGTTAAACACCTGATAAGTCGCATGCCAGATTTATGTTAATTGCCGTAATAAAGCTCGAATCTATCGATCCGAATGACGTTCGAATGACTTCGCTAAATGGACAAAAATTGAAGCCAAGGCTGAACATGTGTTTCTTCAAGAAACCTAAGGTCTATGGATCAAGTATAGCAAATTAATGGTCATTTAAGGTTTCATGGCTAAAAACTCCATTTTACATTTCAAATGCGTTTTTCTCGAAACTGCATGCTGAAAATCGGCTGCCAACGTAGCCCAAAATCTATCCAACGAAATTGGTTGAAATTTTCAGGACTTAGAACATATTTCTACGGTCCGCACACTAGGATAATTGCCGTTCATTCAGTAGTTTTTTTTATTCATTGAAGAAGCCGTAAAAAAACACCAAAATTCACAAAAAAAGTTTAACACGACACCAAAATTTTAGTTTTTAATATTTTTTAATAATCCTAGTTTGCAGACTGTAGTTAAGTCTGTTCGTTAAATGCCGTTTACTTTTTTTTCTTTAAAATGATCGCAGCGCCCTCTAGCGTGAGAGCAGAAAACAGGATTTGGAGATGTGTGTCTAAATTGCTCTGTATTTCAATAAAAAACTATGCGATCGGGCTAGAAAAATTACTATGAACGCTCGAGATATTAATAAATCTATGGTGAAAAATTCGTATTTGCATCTTTCTCCAGTTCTTCACAAAAAAATTCTGAAAAAGCCAAAAAAAAACGACCTTCACATAGGATGATCTCTTTAAGTAGCGCCAAATCTTGTATGTAAAGGGATTCGCAGATTACTCCATCTCACCAAATTTCATGACAGTTGGTTCAGCCGTTCCCTAATAAATTGGATGTGACATACAGACAGACACACAGACATTGAATCGATTTTAATAACCATTTTGTACTACTGTGTTTTTGTCACCATTTTGTTTTCGCATTTTGCTACAACCATGAATCTTTAGTTCTAAGGACTCAATAAAAAAAGTATGTTCAATTTCAAATTGGTAGCTTTTATAGTTTCTTTTTAAGGTTTTCTGTAAAATTAAACCTTATTAAAATCGATTCACCGTCTGTTTGACTGTTTCCAACTCCCACTTTTCTCCAAGAGGTTTGAACCGATGCGATATGAAATCCCACGCATACAATGAGTGACATGAATTTAGGTGGAGTTTAAAGGGGGGGGGGGGAAGTAAAATTTTTTCGTCGAATATGGTCATATCGGGTATCGAATATAAGGTCTCGGTTATTACTTTCCGAATCGACGCGAACTGTAAAGTACGCGAGTAAGGAGCTGAAATGTGCACACTTAAAACGAGACAGAACTCATTTTTGGAAACTATTGTGTGCTTATATGAAATCAAGGCCTCAAAATATGTCCCATTCCAATACCTGTTCAAATAAACTAACTAATAGTATATTTCCAACTTTTAGAAATTGACTGGAAAACCCCTCTTTAGTTCATCCTTGGAATACCAATACAGAGGGCTGGTCGGAATGCCGAAAGCTGGTGCTTCGCATATAAAGGTTTAAATCTATAAACTTTCTACCAACATTTTTCCATTCGTATATAGCAAAAAGCTCGCGAAAAAAATACCCGAAACTCGGCAAGGCAAAAGTGTCCGGATAGCTGAGTTGGTAGGGCACAAGGCTATCGTACTGAACGTCGCGGTTTAAATCTCACTGGTGGCAGTAGGATTTGCATCGTGATTTGACGCCGAATACCAGTCGACTCAGCTGTGAGTCAAATCAGGATAATAATCGGGCGAGCCCAATGCTGACTACATTGTACTGTAGTGAACCGTTAGAGTCTTGAATGAAGTGTTCTGACACACTTCAAGGCCCTGATCGAACGATTATTATTTTTATTGAAAGTTAAATCGGTCGCCTAAAAGTTAATCGAAAAGATAACTCGTATGACGAGTTTTTGATATTTAGGGTAGCAGTTAGAGCTCAAGAAAGCAACCAAGGTATTTCCAAATATTGCGGAAGATGCATCAAAAGGGGCCACTTCACGAAGGATTTCGAAAAAGACTGGATTTGTATACTCTGGAGAAGTAAGTGAAAAAGGCCGTCAGCTAATTGAAGTCGCTCATATCCATGTTTCCACATAAACCTCAAGCGCCATAAAAGGCTGAATAACTGATCAAGGTGCATATACAGTAGGTAAGGTTTCCATTTCGTTGTATAGAAAGTATAGTTCGTAACCAGCATAAAATGGGAATTTTAGTTCCTATGCCCCTCCAAATAGTAAAATAAAGAAGTATGAGGTAATGTTGTTGAGTATGCAGCAGCGCCCAGGAATCAAACACTTATTATTAGTAGCTAACATCATAACTTCAACAATCAGCGGTAAATATAAAAAGAAAGGACGCAACTAAGGGCAAGGGATATAAAGTCCAGAAGAAAAAGCAAAAGAAAGTTGGCAGGAGAAATTACACGAGGATAAGGACATCAATTTTTGTTGTACACCCTATGAGGTGGTTACATTTAAAGGAAGTTAGCTGTGTAGTAGCAAACATGTTCTCTAAGTGGTCAGATAGCGCTGCCCCGAGAAAGGATTTATCCTTAGCAGCGACAAACGGCTAGAGCGATTGTCACGGTGGTGAGTGGTGGATTGGTGAGAGGGTGTGATCTGTTGTTCCCTTTACATATAGCAAGTGGCGGCATTATGTGTCGAGTTTAAGGGGGCTCTCCATACATGTGAATGGAGGACGAACAATTTTTTTCGCAGTATGTAGCAATGTGGGGTATCAAAGGGCTCAATTAGTACGTTCCGAAAGTGATTCCATATTTGATATCGGGAGGGGAGTACGGGAGTGAGGTCTCAAAATATGACCATTGCAAAGCGTAATATGTCTCGTTCTCAGAACCTATCCAACCGAAAAATCTGAAAAAAATCACAGTAGTGCACCTCTACGAAATCTAGGCCTCAAAATACATCCGGCTCCGATATCTGGATAAATAAAGTTAATAACAGTATATTTGCACATTTTAGAAATTTATCCGGCAACCCCCCTTATGTCCACCCCAGAAGCACGGGTAGTGTCTAATTCAGATAGATATATTTACAACTTAAACTAGCCGTATTTAATATACGTACTACATATATATGCTTTTGTATACGAAGTAAATCGGAAATATGGGTGCGATCAATTTATATATGTGCATGTGTATGTACAGTATTCGGAAGTAGGTAGTTTGTTTGTTTAGGGTGGGGATAGTATCAATGGCTGTAATATGTACGTATGCCTTGTAGTTTGAAAAAATATGAAGGAATATGTTGGATTTATAGCTACATACGGATAGAGAAATGTGCGTAGAAGTTTCTCACATAAGATGAACATAAACCTTTTATGCCCGAATCGCCAGATTCCGGTATTCCGACTTGTTTGGTTTTAGATAGGGTAGTTGCATGCGTTTTTGTTGTCGTGTTTTTTTTTTGACTCCCACAACGGTGCGCTCTCCAACTACCAATCAAACACCTCCCTGTCATCAGCGAATTAACATGAAATCGTTTGGGACATTACTTCCGCCTAGTCCTCCCACTCTCCCGGTTTGGCCTTCAAGTTAGGAAATTCATTTCACCAGCGGAGAGAGAAGTTCAGAGCTGGCCTTCAGTAACTTCAATCCGATTCCTACTCCGGTTGAGCTCAGTGTCCTTCGCAAGAAGAAGAATCCGAACATAATGCGCGCCACGACCTCATCTGCCTGCGCTTCTTAGAGAGATCCCTTGTGTTTGCCGACGAAACACATCCCACTTCCGACAAGAGAAAAAGATCGCCCACTACTTCATTGCAGAACACACAATCTGGAGATCGTGCTTTCACAATCTTGTGAAGGTAAGACTGAAAACCTTCAAATAATCAATCTCACGATGCTTTCAATTTATCCACGGGTCCAAATTGCTGACGAGCTGCATAGTACACCACCTTCTCCCTTTCACACATTTTGCCAAGAGAGTTACCATTCTGTGGTGCGCTTCCGTTCTTCCAAGGCAATCACCTCCCTCAGCCCTTATGTCAGCATCCAGGTACCCACTTGCATGTTATTTTCAACATATCTTACTGGTTTGACGGAAGATCATCAAATAATTTCACGAAACTTCAACACGCCGCCTGTGGAGCCATTATTATTTTTTAATTCATTTGCAGGTATAGCCCGCGCTTTGATTCAATCGATGCGCTTCAGTGCTTGTTTATTTTTCAGGGTCCAGTGCGTGCCCAGGCATTGGTAAAGAACATGCTAATTTTTGTATAATGACATGTGAGGAATTGAAGTGCTCAAAGGATCAGCCACATTCCTGAAACTGGTTAGTATACAGTCATGCAAGCATGTGTCCACGTAGCATTTCAATGGGGCTACAATATTTACGGCGGACCTTCACAGTCAATTTCCCAACTTTTAAACTTTTTGGGATAGCTCTCCCCTGGAGACGATCAAGTCTCCAGCCACTTCTGAATGGTCGTTGGAGCATCACTCATCCCATTATATGTTATCATTACAATCTACTGGACATAAATACATCACAAGACAAGAGTATCAAACTAAAGTGAAAAATCTAACATACTAAATACTTACAAATACATACGTATGTACATTTGACCTTAGCTTTCCACCTACGTATGCTTGTAAAACAATGTTCAACTCTTTCCGAGAAAAATGAAGTTCAAAAATGTATGTTTAGCTACAGGCAAATGGAACAGTCGTACACGCAAATTTCCTCACATAAGGAAACCTTTCTTATTTCCATCCAGTTTTCGGTTTTCCCGTTTGTTTGATATTCAGTTGTTGTAAATTGCTTGAATTAAAAGGAGGAGGGGGTCGTAATAATCAAGAAAGTAATCATCCAATGCACATCCGAAAATTGAATGTTTACTTTTACCTCAAGAACTCAATCATTTCGAAGTACCTAAACTAAATGTGTATTCCAAAGGGAGGTGCCACAAATTAGCTAGCGTGGCGAAACACTTCTAGGAAAGGACAGATAAATCTAAGAAGCCAATATGATTAATTGAACTGACACTCACTCACTCACTATTTACCCAAAAAAATCAATGCATGAGACTAATTTTGTTTAATTCTAGGGCTTTTGGAGTTTTGGAGGCAAGTGTAATCAACAAATAACAAAACCCATTCAAACAGGATACTCTCTTGCCCGTAGCATTTGAGCCAGAGAGTTTTGCATTGTATTTATTAATTATGTTGGTATAGTAGTAATCAAAACTTTACCTTCCGCGTTGTTTTCGGATCCTGAAAGGACTCTAATTGGGTTGTGGGCGGCCACCAAGGTCAAATCAAATACTATTTGTTTACGTTTGGGAGTAATTTTCCTATCAAAAACCTTGTGACCAAGTCTCTTAATTAGGTCGGATTGCTACAAAGACGAAACACAAAGAATAGAGGCCAAACATTTTAGCTAGTTCGTACACAGTGTTACGTCCTCCGAGAAAAGGTCTCGAGAATATATCCATTATATTTATTAATCGTTTTTCCAATTGCAATATCATTATCGTATAGCTTCTCTGTCAAATAAAAATCGGTCGTGTTTTATATCGAAGGATTTGCTTATCGTCAATCAAAACTGGGCGCTCATTTCAATCCAAGTTTTTTTTCTGTTTGTGTTAATTTTCTGACGAAAATGTGACATATACGTGAAGAGCTTAGTGAGTTTCCAGATAAAGAGACAAAATAAACCACTATACAAGGACCTTCAAAATAAGAATCGGCCCCCGTACGTGAGTGTCAGGAGGAAAAGATCAGAAGTACTGCATTCCACATAGTAATATTTATCAAGGCCGAAGTTTGACAAAATGACATAGCTTTCCTGAAAATATCTTAAAAGCATAAACTTTGCTAGCGATCAGGAAAAATCCAAACGGCATTCAAATAGAATCAGAGCCGACACTGTTAGCAATTAATTCATCTGAATAAAAAATTTGATCAGAAATCGTGGCAGTTAAGGATTAATTAGCGCTCAATAGAACAAAGCGCAAAGAGAATCATGAAATAATAGGCACCGTCACGGAGGCTGGGTGAGAGTATTATAGGCATTACTTAGGAAATCATCCTCTTCCTCAATAAGCACCCTTCTTTTCTATTACAGATGACTAAAACAATGATATCAGTAAATTGAGTGGAAATAAGAGGGGATTAGGCGGAAATGGGAAAGTTGAGACAAGCGAAGTTCAAAGTTTAGGTCAAATTTTGTTTCAAGTGTCCGGGACTTCAAAAGTTTTAATCTATAAAACTTTGTAATTTCTTTCAATTTTGAATTGTACCGTATCAGCTTCTAAGGAAGTAATCTGTATCTGTAAAATGGGAAAATCTTATTCACTGTGTACAGGGTGCTCAAAGCTTAATCGCATGTCACATCTTTCCAGTTGATATCAGGCGAAGGTATTTTGAAAAATTCGAAACTTTTCGTCATGAAATTTCAATTTTCTTTTTATGAGTTGAATATTAGCCTTGAAAAGATTCCCTACTCTTTCAACTGTAGAGCCGAGCAAGCATAAATTATATAAATGCATTTGGGAAAGGATTTGAAAGAAATAGAAGTTGAATAGGTGCTCCAATATATGGTAGTAACATTCGCCACACAGAGTGAATCAGACTACTACTACTAGAAAGAAGAAAATAATTACTGCGCCCAGAAGATACACAAATAATAGCATTGCTTTTAAGTTTTAAATTATAATACTTAAGGGGATGCTAATCCTATAAACTGTAGCAATTGTGGTGAACTACACATAGCTAACTATAGAGATTGCTTAATCTTTACTTAAATCAAACATAAACTGCAGCCGAAAGGACGACCGCATTCTAAGCAAATAACAACAACCCGTAATCTTGAAGGGCTTCTCCTCCCACGGGCTGAAATGATGAAGCATGGGATGCAAAACATGATGCAAGAAATCATCAGATCCAGATCTTACAGATCCTCCTCAGAAGTAAATGGACCACTCCAAAATATGGCATTGGAATACAAACGGTGTCAGCGGAAACTGGAAATACGAAACTTTCTGTTTGACGAAGAAACCGACATATCCGAAACGCATTTTACTCACAAATTGGTGGGCACTGATTCTATAATATGACAGTAAGCGTCCGGAAGGAAATTGTAATGGTGATATCGGAATACTTATCAGATCGCGCATTATCTCCTAGAAGACTGCTGCAAAGACTACTTACAAGCAAATTCAATCCAATTACTGAAATTTTTTACACACTGAGGAACAGATTTCTTACCGCTCGGGACTGTTGTAATGTTAGGCACACTAATTAAGGGCTCAGACTGATCACTCCCAAAGGAAGACGGTTGTGGGACGTACTCGACCCCAGACACTATAGTTGACATCATCTCATCTAGACCCACTTATTTGCCAACATTGATTGATCGATTGATTGATTGCCTTTGGTGTTACTAAAAATGTGAGACGCGAGTTGATATCAAGCAAACCATATCTCCTATAACGAGCAATACAACTAGGGTCGAAAAATAAAATATGCGCTTCGTAAAATACAGACCAAAATCATAATCATCATCACCGGCGCAACAACTGATATCCGGTGTAGGCCTGCCTTAGTAATGAACTCCAGAAACCCCGAGTTTGCATACGACAGACGATTGATCAATGGCGACTGACGACGGGGGACAGATGACAGAAAACAGACGACTGACGACAAACGACGAAGGACAGATGACAGATTACATAGGGCAGGGGACAGAAGACAGAGGACAGAGGATAGAGGACAGAAGACAGACGATGGAGGACAGATGACTGAGCACAGAGGACAGAGGGCAGACGACGGACGACAGTGATAAACAATAGACGATAGACGATAGGCGATAGACGCAGACGGCAGGCGGCAGACGGCAGACAAGAGACGGCAGACGGGAGACGGCAGACGGCAGGCGGCAGACGGCAGACGAGAGACGGCAGACGGGAGACGGCAGACGGCAGACGGCAGACGGCAGACGGCAGACGACAGACGACAGACGACAGACGACAGACGACAGACGACAGACGACAGACGACAGACGACAGACGACAGACGACAGACGACAGACGACAGACGACAGACGACAGACGACAGACGACAGACGACAGACGACAGACGACAGACGACAGACGACAGACGACAGACGACAGACGACAGACGACAGACGACAGACGACAGACGACAGACGACAGACGACAGACGACAGACGACAGACGACAGACGACAGACGACAGACGACAGACGACAGACGACAGACGACAGACGACAGACGACAGACGACAGACGACAGACGACAGACGACAGACGACAGACGACAGACGACAGACGACAGACGACGGACGACAGACGACAGACGACAGACGCTCCATCTGCGTCACGTCTTCTTTTTCTACCATATGGTAGGCTGGGTCATCCTGATCCATACGAATTAGGTGGCCTGCCCACCGCCACTTGTTGAGCCGGATTTTATCCATAACTACATGGTCGTGGTATCGCTCATAGATTTCTTGGTTATAGAGGCTGCGGAATCATCCAGCCTCATGTAAGGGGACAAAAATTCTCCGAAAGATTCTCTCCGAAGAATATGTAAGGACGGGCAAGATCATTGTCTTGAACAGTTTCAGTTCAATTTAGACAAAAATATATTTTTCCCTGGATTTAGTATATGTTCATTATCAAATTCCGGTCATTGCCTTTGATTGGTAAATTTGTTCCAAAATGTTAAAAAATTATTTTTCACTATTTCGTGGTTCATGCAATAGATAAATGTTGAAAAATTACGACACTCATTGGAAAAGTGTGTTTAGAGCAACACACGTCTGAAGTTGGTAGTGCCGAAAAGAGAGGGGAGGGACGCTTACTTTTAAGCGCTTTGAGAAAAAACGAATGTAAATGTCTTTAAGTTTGTTTCTACTAAAACAAGTAAAACAAATAAAAATGGAAAAAAGTATTTAATAGTAGGTTGCCCTTTAATAGGAAATCCTAATTTGGCAAAAGAACAGTCCGTGTACTTGTCTCTATACTGAAAGAAAAAAATGTTAGTAACTATTATAGTATTGGTTGCGATATATCGCACGAGCAAAATGGGTTTGTTAAACTATTTTTCACTACAAAATGGCTGTAAAAATGCGTTCAATCACAAAACGGCAATAATTTAGGTTCTTATTGAAATATTTTGACTGCTATAGGAAAAATCAAAAACTGATACTGTAACTATGTTTAGATTTTAAAATGGTGAGTCTTCTCCTAGGATAGTAAAGTGAATTTCCAAGACATACGTCGCTTATTAGCTTTTCGAACAGCGGAGATACATAAAGTCTGTGGGATCACAAGGACCAGACTAGACTAGCCTTCAATGTTAATGATGAAAATTTTGATGAAACAGTCACTAAAAAGTCGAGAAACCTGCTGGACGCTTCGAGTGTGAAAGACTTAGTGTTTTCCTAATGTGAGGAACTTTCAACTGGAACATTTTCCCATTCATACTTATTCCTTCAGATATTTCGATACTCCAAACGGTACAAATTTACAGACTTAACACGGTAATCCTAGGCATTTCTCATTACCGTTGATTCTTGCATAGCTATGTATGTACGCATCTAAATTGATCGTACGTATCTGAATAGTCCCCCGCAATGACAATATACATATAAATACATCTGAATTCAATACTACTAGTGAGTTTTGCATGTACAGATATGTATAATATGTATGTCTGGAGTAACTGATTCTGATGTACAAAAGAAGAAAGAAAGCAAAAAAGTAAAAATAACATGTTCACATGCAACGTGCTACGAAACGATATAAGAACCAAAATATTGGAGCTTGAAATTATAATATTTTTCTTATTTTTCTATAAAAGTACACTCGAGTTACATCTCAAAAGATCAAGTTACTAAATGTCTATAAAGAAGCTACTTACGCATATATTTTCAGGAATAAAATTATAAATGTGAGTTATTATTAATTTCAAGTAAAGACAATCTCGGTCAAGTCATCATACATAAGGGTTTGTTGGCCCAAACAAATTTCAGAGTAGTAAGCTGGAATATTTTGAGAGAACTGATAGATCTTTAACTAATTTTGATGGACTTTTTTCCTAAAAATATACAGACATGATTACCCAGATACTTTTTGCTGTAGCAAATAATCCTATTTGCAATTTTTTCTGCGTTGCTTTTGCTCTTACTTTTAAATAAATGTAATTTTAAATAATATCCAATTTTCTTTACTCTATTTGCAGACGAAGTCATTATCTTGGAAACAAGTAAGTATGGCCCTCGAATCCATGTTATTCGTTATCAAAGAATGTTATGCTATGAAATAGATCGATTCGCGCTATAACGGACTAATGCATTTTTTCTTACGAGTTAGTGGGAAAACTCATGAAATAGTGATAGTCACTTGACCACTTTTACACTCTAATTCATAAAAGCTGCGCCGTCCGCACTAAATGAACTAACTAACCCAATACAGCACGTGGAATTTCCAATACTTTCTAGATACATTCGCAAGGTGAAAATTGCTGGAGCTGCGATAAACAGTCCAGGGAAGCTACCGCCAAGCCCAGTAGGTTTATTCCCCTTGAGTGCATTTATGGCCGAGCTATTTAATATCTATTTCATGGAGAAGTCCACATGCGCATGCTGCGGTGACCATTTCAACCACAGGTTTAAAAATGTGATGAAGTGATCCCTTTACGACTTTTGCTGTACCTTATCGCAGATGAGGAGTCGGCTGTTGCGTTCTTGATTCGACCTCACATTGGTAGATTTTCCAAAAACATTTTTCGTTTTTCAAGGCTATATGTGAAACCAAACCTTATTAAAATCGGCTTATTGTCTGTCCGTTTTGTGTCTGACCATCTGTCTGTTTGTTTGTCTGTCCATCTGTTACACGTACATACTTCTCAAAACTCTTTATATCAGTTGATCTGAAATTTGATAGGAAGGTTGGAACTGTGAATCCTCATCCATGCAATGTATAACCACATTTCGCGGATCCATTCTCGAAAACTGCCCAACCGAAAAATCTGAATAAGTCATAAAGCTGCCCCTATACGTTACCTAATCCCAATATCTGTACCTACCTACCTAGTAAAGATAATAATAATGTGTTATTGCACTCTTTGGAAATTGCTTATAAACTCCCCTTAAGTTAATTCTATAATCATAAATTGATCATTTTGTAATAACCTATAATATAAGGCAAGATACTAATAAATATTGGTGAAATCCCACTGTTACTGACGAAGTTATAGTAGTTCAAAGTTGTCTCTTTTGTCTAAATTTACTGCAACGCCATATCACAGAAAACTGAAAAATCTGACATACTAAAAACATATATTTCAACTACATGTGGAATTGGAGGTTGGGCTTTCTTAGCTTCTTTTTCGCAAACGATTTGTATAAAGACAAAAGAAATCAGGAAAAGGTTTTTATTGAAATCGACTACAACACAAACTTTTACTTAGCACCGTTTGTTGAAAGTTTAAGCGGCATCAGCACTTAAATAGTGATAATAGTGATAAACACGTGATGGTAAGGTAGAATAAACTTTATAGATTATCCTCTAGGCAGGTAGATAACATTCTTGTTTTACCCTTAACAACAGGATAATCTTTTCACTCGTAGACTTTATTAATTTCTATTATCGTACCTTCGAATATGCTTGTCAGGATTTATTAACACATGTTGAGGAATATGTGACATCTTTGAGTATCTGTGAAGCATCTCCTTTTCCACCTTATTGAAAAAGTGAATGAGTCGCATGAACAAGGGCACACTTAGGACGGCGTAAATTGCTTTCGTTTTCCTTGTTCTGCTTCGTTCACTTAATTTGTTAAAAGGCTTACATGGTCGACCTCGTGAACTTCGTAAGCTCGACGATTCTTTAGGATTTTAAAAAGTTTCCAAGCTTTAAAGATAAACAAAATTCTTTCAATAAGCTTTGAGTCATCTTTGCTTTATTTTCTATTTCAGATAAATGCATGTTTTTATCAGCTGTCTCTCAGTAGCGCAGTAAAAGACGATTTTGGTAAAAATCCATTTTTCCATGCAAAGTCAGTACATTTTGTGTTGAATTTTTTATACATACATATATATAGTGTACCGTTACGGTCTTCAATGAAGTGCTCTAATACACTTCAAGGCCCTGATCCAACATGGATTGTTGCGCCAACGATTATTATTATTATATATATTTGGGTTATTACTTTTTACACAGGGAACTTGAGGTACCGTCAAAAAATAAATCATAACTGGGACTAGCTCGGAAGTGTTTTAAGGCGGTCATCCGGTGTGACGTTTTGGAGGACTTTCTTTGAAGAATAGAATTAAAATATAAAGGCGAATTTTTTTGTTTACAAATATCTTGGCCATTCGCTCATTGAATCACACGGTAGCTTATCCACCCATCTCCAAAAAAAGTGTTTCTGGGGTGTCACCCTAGAAGGCCCAGTGCTCACCTGAACTTCATTAAAGAATATCGAGAAGTAAATTTTAGGAAACTTACTAAACTTTTTTTTATAAATTTTAGTGGTAGCTTACGAACTGTAAAAATAAGTTCTGAATAAGTTGTGAAAATATCAAAAAATTGTCTTGGATAGATTTTGACCTAGGGTGACACCAGATTTTCAACATGCAAATTTGAGAAAAACGCATTTAAAAATTAAAACTACAAACAATATAATTTTATCTCACCGTTAATCTGCTATACTTGGTCGAAGAACCATTAATTTCTTTAAAAAAGTCATGTAAAGCTCATTATTGCTCCTTGAGTTCAATTCTCGCTCGTTGTCCGGGCCGCAAAATTAGCGCTTCATTACGACGAGAGAGATATAACACCGTTCCTGCTTAATACGGTAATTTCCGAATGATTCAGAATGAAAAAATCACTTAGCCTAAGATATATTAGACTATATCTGGAAATACTTTTTTTTCTTTCCCGTTCACAAGCGGAGTCGGCTTCACGTGATGGGTTGTGTCATTTTGTTCTGTCAAATGCTTGGTCTAGATGCATTTGCAATGCTTTCAAATCACCATCCAGCGTATCAAGCCGCCTTTGTTTCGGCCAGCCGTTTACCATCGACTTCAATGTTCAAACCAATGTTGGCAAGTGAATTCTCGTTTGCGCGAATTACGTGACCATACCATCGAAAATGCCTCCTTACAATTTTTCTACGATCGGTGTAACCTCATAGTGACCGCGAATGTGCTTAAGGTATGTTGCGCCAACGCAAGATCTTCGTCTCCATAACTGCACGATCCTGTTAATTGTCTTTTATAGTCGGCCAACACTCAGAACCATAGAGAGTGAGAAAGCGGACAACATTGTGGTATGTGCTAGATTTGAGATGTTCGTTGATACGTCGATCACAAAGGAGCCCAGTTGTAAACCGCCACTTCATCCAGGTTGCGTTAAGACATGAAGCAATTTTATAACCAAGTTCTCCATTGGCTGATAGCATTGACCCGTGATATTTAAATCACCCATTTCTGCACGAGTTCTTCTGGCACTAGTTGTCGTCGTAGAGCATTTCAAATCAGTTCGTGCGGCACCCGGTCAAACGCTTTTTCCAGATCCAGAAATGCTATGTAAAAAGCGACATTTCTCCATGAATAATCGCGTAATATGTATTGCATCTGCATTTCCACAGATCTTGACAAACCCGGCTTAATTCACGGTTATTTCAACAATTTCGCAAATATGGTTGTCAAAAATGCATTTAAAAATCTTCATGGTATGGAAAGTAACCGAATTGGGCGGTAATTTAAACATTCTTATAGACTAACTTCTTTTTTCCTTATTGGAACTGTGGAACTTTCTTACCTTCCTAACAACCTGACTGAAGGATTCACCGAGCCACAGTGTTGGATCCCACCGATTTGCTTTCCAAAGCTTGGATGCAATGTCGGCTTTGCAGTCACCGGTGGTAGTAAAATGTCGGCGTCTTATGAGAGTAAGTTGATTTGCGTTTTACTGTTTCCACTATAAAGTGGAGGAAGATGAAACAATCGTTTGATGGACCATGTATTCACATTTACAAGGTCATGGGTTTCCGCAAAATCGATTATAGATGAGCCGCCCTCATTGCGCGCTTCAAAACCGTTTTATGCTATGGCGCCTGTAGCCGTTCGCCTTTCCACCCAAATGACCATTAAGATCGCCTGCAATGGTGATATAGTCATCCACAGGTCACATTACAGATTTTCCCATTGAGAGGTTCCATCTTTCTCGGTTTCAGGTCATCCTGTCTGTGGTGCGTACGCGGTGAAGCAGTGAAAAGTGCGGTCAGCTGATATAATGGTGAATTCCATCGGTCCGTCATTTAATTATTCGACTTCTTTAATAGCGTTAAGGATACCGTCAGAGGTGGCAATGCCAACACCGTATTGAGTGTGGTTGCTACCAAAACAGAGAAGTTTATAGCAATTTTTATCGCGGCCACGTTCTATGTCGTAGCTTTTGGCACCAGATCATCGGATTTCTTATAATGCGTGTAGACACGTATTTTACTTACCTGTCTGGATAGCTGAGTGGTTAGAGCATAAGGCTGCCATACGGAACATTCAAATCTCACTGGTGGCAGTGGAATTTTTGTGGTGATTTGACATCGGATAACAGTCGACTCAGCTGTAAATGAGTACTTGAGTCAAATCAGGGTAGTAAACGCAGGCAAGCGCAATTCTGACCACATTGCCCCCTACAGGGTACTGTAATCCTTTAGTGTACCATTATAGTCTTGAATGAAATGCTCTAATACACTTCAAGGCCCTGATCCAATATGGATTGTTGCGCCAACAACGATTATTATTATTAATAATTTACTTGCGCCCTGACCCATCCATGTGCCAGAAACCATTGCCCATTTTTCGACAGGACCGGGGCCCGTCCTGTTGCGTTTAATGCGATGTACGCCTTAGCGTTTCTTCGTGTTTTATGACCCAACACGGCCATTTGGTTTTTAATGATATTGGATGCATGCCTGTCGCAAGACCTGTCACCAAGAGGGATCAGGTAGGATTTAGGATTCATGTAAATGTATAAATCATATAACGATGACGCCGAAAAAAATTCTCGAAATCGGCGCACGGGATGACCCTCTCAAAAGTACTATTTTATATCAAAATTGAGGATAAGAATCTATTTGCAAGGCGGTCATTTAAGACATGTTCAAAACATATCAAAGCGGTGGAAATTACAATGTTTTTATGAAAATTAAGTCTTTTTTACATGATTTATCAGAATCCATCACAATTAAAGCAAAAACACTTATAAACAACAGAATGCTGGCTTTTCAATGGTGACTATTTTAGGAACATCGAAAACTGATAAGTACATCGTGAGGCACAGCCGAGCTTTGGCGACCTGGTGCTTGGCTCACTCTCATTAACAGGGAGTAATGACGATTGCCTCTTCTACGTCAAACTATATATTAAACTTCGAAACCACTGCTTTGTCTCCCCAGTAGCTTTCTAAAAGCATCTTCTTAGAAATTTACTATATGCCGTTATTTCGTGATGTGGTATACCGTTTTAAAATTATTTTCTTCTTCAACGTTCATAACTAGCCAAATAATAAATTACATGTTGTCGCGGCGCATATTATGCTTAACTTCTTAAGATTTCGACCGATATTGAAACTCGTGTGCATCACACCCAACGATCAATTGAATCTTTAATCCGTTTTATTCATCAATCCGCTTGATATTCTCATGCCGATTATACATCAGGATGCCTCTACTGTCAAGCGACAACTGCATTTTAAAAGCCATCATCAGATGATGATGTCCTCTAAAACCGATATCGGTTTGCTTTGTTTTCCGCACATTCAGACTGATTGCAATATGGCCAATGAGATTGCCCATACGTTGTTGTTCACCTTAAACCTGATGGAACTTACGACAGACTCGGTGCTCGGATAATGTGCCGCCGACGACAAGACGGTTAAACTTACAGAGATCCACACCTTCAGTATCACTGCGGTCGTCAAAACGGTATTTCCAATCACATATTTCATTCAGGTCACCCATCACGATCACAATGTCATCCTCATCCGCCATTCATCCTTGCGATCAAGTTGGAAAATGGAAGATTTCCACGGGCTCTTGACACCATTGTCGAACCCCACAAGTTTCTATCCCTTTTCGTCGCCTTTTATCACAACTAGGGAAAGCTTTGAATAAATTCTTAATTCGCACTTCAAAAGGAGGTCAGTATCTCAGTGAAGTAATGATACTATACATTATACTATTAGTCAGGTCTTTCTTCCTTAAGACTTCTTCCTTCCTTCCTTAAGACGCCTGGGTGTTACATGGTCATAATGACTCGACGGTTGCCCTCCTTTCCCAAACTGGCTTGGGACCGTCTTTGTTGGAATTAAATCCTTCCAATTTAAAATTACACCTGGAATGTGAAAGATTTTTTTTGTTTTCTTTTCTAAGTACTTCTGGATGCACTGGCGCCCAATGGAAAATAAAACAATTCAAACGACTTCCGTCATAATACTAAGCCAGAATATGCCTTCAGTAAGTAAAACATTACTGTGATTCTAATTTACTATAGAATGTTTTTTTGGGCTGAAGTAATTTTTGATTTGTATCAACTTTTCATTATCGTCGTACCACAATTTGCATTCCTGAAAATAGTTTTCTGCTGTGATCAAAGTAATTAAATTGCAAAAATATAGTAGTAAATTATTTTATTAACCGGCATGAGGAGGCCCCTTAAACTCCAGACAAAGTCATATCATTCACTTCGTGCGTAGAATTCACAGCACTCAAGTAAATATATAAGATAGGAGTTTCCCTGTAAGGAAACAACAGAAACTATTTTCGCAAAATATTAAAAACGACGTTGAATACCTTTGTCTTTTTATTTTCTGTACCTTTTCAGATGTAAATTTTAATATGCAGCATCTCTAAAAAGCTTCTTCTTTTTTCCAACCCTAATACAAACGTACTTCTGATTTAATTATTATAAACACTAACTACCGGCCAATGCTTTGGATGATAACGTCTTATTTCCCTTCTATCTCAAAGAAAACACAATAATTAGCAAGGAAAAACAAAAATCACAAATCTTCCAGCTACATTTTCTGCCCAAACAAGGAAACATGGAGCTAAAGGAAACATTAACTTGGTCCTATTCCCTACTAACATATCTCTTCCATGTGCTGGGCAAAGGCAATACAAAGACATTATTCTTAATTAGTACAAAATAGCAGTTCATTAAATACGCAAGCATCACTACAGGAAAACCTTCAAGGAAACATGACGTGGAATAGAAGCATCCAAGCTTATTTTCGCAAAGTACGTATTGGGATTGGCTGCTTGCGGGCGGTTGCCCTTAATGTAATATTTTGGTGGACTTTGGTACTTCAGACGTGGGGAGAGATGGCGGACGGATAGAGTTTTAATCAACTTAACTAATTAGGAATTATTTGGCCTAGAACTTGACAAAAATAAAAGAAATCAAGTTATTGATACATCGGTAGAATTTATACGGTAGATCATTCCACCAAATAGGAAATAACGCTGTTATAAGGTGTTTTTAATTCATTGGCTATACCTGATTAACAAAAAAATTTATTTGGGCAGAAATTCTTTTTTGTGATTAGATATTTGTGAGACACTGGAAAACTGAAATTTAATTCACAACAGGCTTTTTTGAACACTTTAGTCCCACATGGAGGAGGGAAGAAGAGAGTCCTCAAATAGAAAGATAGTTTATCTTCATGTCAAAATAAGAAGCTATTGGAAATAATAAAACACAAATAAAACATGGGGAAAGGTGAGGAAAGTATGGTCTCGCAGATTACTTAGATTACCACACCTGGTAGTTAGGTATAAAATGCAAATCCATCATTTGAGAAAAAAAAATCCAAGGTGGGATGCCGATAATTAGCGGAGATCGCCTGACTTGGTGACTGGGTCGGACACCCGTAATAAAAAGCACTGTGTAGAAGTCGCTAATCGTGAGGTGTTTCACTATCTAAGCGCCACAATAACCACAATCTATAGCGACCCTATCAGTCGATTCGCGAAGGCAGCGGTTAAAATGGACTGAGGAAATGAACCCTTTATCATCCGCTCCTACTATGAAATAACAACGGCGGGGGCAGGTACAACAACTTACCGCCCCTTGTTGCACTAAAGATTAGCGTTCCCCGCAATAGGCGCGGGTGATTGTGTAGCGAGTCGCAGAGCAATACCCGTTAATTCCTCGAAGCCACACAATCCCGGCCGTCATCAGGGAGCGTGTTCGACTTGACACCACGCCACATTGCAAGCAACAACAAATGAATCCTTCAAATATAATAGAATAAGTATTCACAGTCTATATGCGTCCACAGCAACTTTAAGAACTCTATGTCAAATCAATAATGAAATTGCGTCTGGGCTGTGCGCTAATATGTCGCTCCTATTACTGCAATCACTTCCGCGTTAAGGTTGGCGCTGTCAGGTTGTCTGGTCAGAGAATTCAATTTCGTGTTAATGATTGTGGTGAAGAAAAAGCGCAATGAATTTATCGGAATTATTTCGCCCCCAGTGAGACATTCGTAGTTGAAATGTTGGGCACACTAAAGCAAAAACTTTATGTCGTATGGCAAAAGTCACCCCAGACATGTTCAAAGTGCAACTATTCGAGGAACCAATAGAGTTTTCTTCAGATTACTCAACGTATCCGAACAGAGCTTGAGGACAGTGCAATTTTTGGAAACGAAAGTAAAAGAATATCGAGGTGGACCTTGGAGAGTACGCGGCCAGCATACTGAGTGGATTACTACTGGAGACACCCGTCATGCTACTGCGCAGAGCCATGAACAACTGGGAAAAACTGAGACCTGGCGGTTTTGTAACCACAGTTAGATACTAGACAGCTACCACACTCCCCCTTGCCATGAGCGAGATGTAACGAAAATCCGATCAGCTGTGTTTGTATTGGTGAGATTGGCAAGTTTTTGCTTATGTATAAGTGAATACGTGAAACTACTTTTTGATATATGGCTGCGCACGCCGTAGTACCAGAATAGCAAAAGCTCACCGATCTCTCTCTTACCAATACGATTTGACGAAGATTATGCCTTTTTCTTGTTTAGCGTCTCTGGTGTGTACAGGTAAGCTTCTGCAAGCACATTAGCAAGTGGGGTCATTTTAGTAAGGGTACTGCCTATAGTAGATCTACTGTGGTTGTAATAGGCAGCTATGTTGAGGCTCTTTAGTTGCTAAGTCAATTACGCTCAGAGCTTTGGCGGCTTCCTGTATACCTGGCCAATCAATTTCCTCCATCTGTATCGCATTAATCCCAAATTAATAAGTAGAGTCATAGGATGTAAAATTTCAGAGGGATTTGCGTTCGAAAGCAGAGTCCGTCAGATACGAATCTTATCATCGATAGTATTTATTTATAAAAATAAAATAAAGTAAAGGTCTCAGTCTGACGTATTGAGTATTGAGGCTGTTGCACATAAAGCCGCAATAGTCTTAACTGGCGACGAGTAGGACCTGCGGAGTAACAGAGCTGGCGGCGCAGAAACTTAAGAGGTTTTCAGGCAGCCTGCAGGCATGCACATGCCTATCTCCAATAATTGATACTGATACACAAATAACTCAAAACAGCTAAAAAAACAAAAATGTCCCTTCGGAGCCCGCCGTTTATATACATAAGTTCACTTTAAAATTTAAATCAAATGCAATGAGTTTGACTTTTTATAACTTCGTTAATAATGTTTGGATTGCGTTCAAAATTTTCCAGAAGAATGTCCTATATTATTACCTATACTGGTGGTTCTATAATGAACTTAAGAGGGATTTTTGGGTAAATTTATAAAATATATAAAATATAAATATAATGTACTATTTTCAACTGCATTTTTGAGATGTATTTTGCGACCTAGATTTCGTGTAGACGCACTGAGTTTTTTTTTCAGATTTTTTGGTTATATATAGTCTGGGAACGAGACCTGTTTACTTATCCAGGTTCATATTTTGACCCCTCACCCAATATCAGAAATCATTTTCGAAATGTACTAATCGGGGTCTTTTATTTGCTGTCCCTCATGACCACATTCTGTGAAAATAAATTTACATTCTCCTTTCGCTTGTATTGGGAGCACCCTTCCAACTCAATCGGTATATGTAAAGGGGTTTACGGACTGCACCTCCTCACCGAATTAGATGACAATCGGTTCAGTCTTTTTCGAATAAATTAGCGGTGACAGACAGACACTGAATCATGTTTAATAATATTTTGTTTAACTCAAATCCTTAAAAAAGTAAAAATATTTTTGCGAGTTGAGAGGCCAGCAAAAATGTAACGCCGAATGGTTGCATAAATTTGTTTGGAAATTTAACAAAATGACCAATTCACAAAGTATGTTGTGTAGGAAGAAAACCACAAATATGTTGTTTCGGAAATTTCATTGGCAAAGTGGGTGGAACAACAAACATAGTGAAAGAAAACTGAAGATTATAAATGGATTTGCTTCATGCATTCCAAGACTTGCTCAATTTATCTAGTGCTAGCGCTTACCCAAACGTGAATTAATCAGTTTAGAGCTTAGAGTTCCGCCAAAGTATTTCCAAGCTCCTTATTTCCAGTGTGAGATTGCGAGAGAGAATGAAAAAGGCAGTGGATTCTAGTAGTCTATGGATTTTGCCTTGACCGAAACCGCCAATACAACATGTTACATGAAAGATGCTGAAAGAGTGCTATGTGGATTTAAATTTTCGTAAATTCTTTTGGTCTACCGGGTTAAAAAGCAAGCAAAGTAAATATAGTAAAACGTTTTCAGCCATCAACTTCAAAGTTGAATAAGGGAGTTGTACGTGTATGCTTTGCTAGAGTGATTTCAAACACCACAGATATTTTATAAAGTTTGGCGGAAACTGAGCGTTTACGATAGTCCTATTCTCTTGCTCAGAATAACGTAGAGTATTCAAACAGACCTTAAAAATATTATCAGTGTTCCAAAATAGTTCTTAATGAATACAATATGACATTTCTATATTTGAATGTGAATTTACTTTTCATGATTTTCACGTGCTTTTTAAAGGCTTTCTGTAAAACAATAGCTCTTTAATTTCGGTTCGTTTGTCTATCCATCTGTTTTTCTAAGGAGGTGGATATCTTCAGAAAACACTGCCCTCACCCTCCAGTGTGTGGGATTTTTACCCATTAAAACCACCCGCCGGTTCTCCACTTTTTGCAGTTTACTTTAAATCATTGCTATCATGGATTTGATCGCATTCAAATCCTCCTGGACTGCTAAAGGACAAAACTTTCAGATGATAGAAGTTCCCTCTAAGTTCCCCCTTTTTCGATGAACCTCAGACATTGGAAAAATACCTGCGCTAGGTCAGTCAAGTGAGCAGTCCAATTTAAACCTATTTAAGTATTAACGGTATTTTCCATGGCCGGTGAGAAACTGAGTGAGATTACAGTTGATCTCCCCCTGTTTTTCTCTAAAGCCACTCCCTCATGGTAGGGATCAACCTGTGTAGCCAACGACCCTTTTTCGAGTGGCACCATTGCTGTTGCCATCTAATTAAAAATCTCTTCCTTTCGGCTTTTTTTCACTTCCGATCAAAGAGTGATGGGCTTGATATTATACATGCTCATCATATCATCTGCCAGGACATCAATCGACACCATCCCTGGGATAAGGAACGGTGCATCACCTGAGACGTTCCGGAAGGCAGAATACACTGTTAAGGCTGTTCTTCTGTAGACTGCACTCAGTTTATATGCATTAGATAAGATATGCAGTGCTGACCTCCAAACTGGGGTTACATGCAGCAAGATGGATTTCTCCACACTGGTTATATGGAGCCTGCTGGTGTTGTAATGGCAATATAGTATTAAGCGATGCTCAGAAGACTAAGAGATCATCCGGTATGGATGGCATTCCCAACGTGGTCCTCAGGCATTTACCAGACATTGCCATTCGTAATTATTGCATTTTGTTCAATAATTTATTGAACAATTCCTTCTTTCCAAGACAATGGAAGAAAGCCCAAGTATTCCCGATTTTAAAGAGAGAGAAGGATTCGTGTTGTCCGGAACGCAGATCCCACTCCTAGAGTTGTCCTTGAGTAGACTGCACTTTGTTTATTGGCGTTAAATTTGATCTACAATGACCTGCCAAACTGGAGCTGCATAAAACAAGATCGAGTTCACCACCCTAGCGTCCCTGCCAGGGCCATACCTACAGTTGTTGCTTTATCGCAAACATATTCCACGTTTGCTTTTAACTGAGCTTCTTGTCTATCATCACTCCCAAGTATTTGATGGCCGGAGGTGTTAATATAATTCTCAATTTTTGCATGGGCGTAATTCCTTCTACAGTGCTTGGTGATGAATACCCCTTCCGTTGTTTCCTCCACAAGTGGCAGACCAGAGCTCTCTGGATCTTCTTACCGATATTAGCGTCATCTGTTAACAATTATCGTAACTAACTATTCGCCATATTCATTACTACGATTAACATTGACGTCACACATAATTTTCTAAAGGGATTTTCGTCACAATATGTATATACATATTTTCATGCGTGAGTGATATTTGCCTTTGTGAATGAAGTAAAGCCGGATGTGTACTATCAAACGAAATGCGTACATATATGTATGAATGAAATGTAATTAGCAGTAAATGGTAATGGACAATATTTATTTATTTAGGCTGGTCATAGTAGTGATATTTGAAATTTATGATCTCTCCCGGTCACTTAGAAAACCTGGCAAATACCTCGGGCAATTCGCTCTCTTTGCCTTTTCATACTACACCGGACACTGCGCCAGCCATTTCGTTCTTTTTTGTAACCATGTGATGTTAATTGAAAGGACTTAATAAAGAAGCATGTAATATTTTAAGTTGATAGCTGTTACAGTTTCGTCATTATAACAGTTTTTCTCATGGATTTAACACTATAATAACCTCTTAATGCTTCTACATAGTTTAGATTATTTGATTGATTTGATGACACTTCCCCCCTTTTCTTATCTGAGCTCCAAACAGACCTCCTATTTGATCAAGGACATCTCGAATTAGATCGGCCATGAGAAGGGGGAACAAACAATGGCAAAGTAAGGTATGTTATTAGGTGAACAAGCAATCCCGCCAGACACCTTTTCATCATCAACGGCGCAACAACCGGTATCCGGTCTAGGTCTGCCTTAATAAGGAACTCCAGACATCCCGGTTTTGCGCCGAGATCCACCAATTCGATTTCCCTAAAAACTGTCTGGCGTCCTGACCTATGCCATCGCTCCATCTTAGGCAGGGTCTGCCTCGTCTTCTTTTTCTACCATAGATATTGCCCTTATAGACTTTCCGGGTTGGATCATCCTCATCCATACGGATTAAGTGACCCGCCCACCGTAACCTATTGAGCCGGATTTTATCCACAACCAGACGGTCATGGTATCGCTCATAGATTTCGTCATTGTGTAGGTTACGAAATCGTCCATCCTCATGTAGGGAGCCAAAAATTCTTCGGAGGATTCTTCTCTCGAACGCGGCCAAGAGTTCGTGATTTTTCTTGCTAAGAACCCAAGTTTCCGAGGAATACATGAGGACTGGCAAGATCATATTCTTGTACAGTAAGAGCTTTGACCCTATGGTGAGACGTTTCGAGCGGAACAGTCTTTGTAAGCTGAAATAGGCTCTGTTGGCTGACAGCAACCGTGCGCGGATTTCATTATCGTAGCTGTTATCGGTTGTGATTTTCGACCCTAGATAAGATAAATTCTCAACGGTTTCAAAGTTGTATTCTCCTATCCTTATTCTTCTTCTTGTTTGACCAGTGCAGTTTGATGTTGTTAGTTGATTCGTCTTCGGTGCTGACGTTGCCACCATGTACTTTGTCTTGCCTTCGTTGATGTGCAGCCCAAGATCTCGCGCCGATTACCGCCTGCTCGATCTAGATGAAGACAGTTTGTACGTCTCGGGTGGTTCTTCCCATGCTGTCGATATTGTCAACATAGGCCAGTAGTTGGATGGACTTGAAGAGGATCGTACCTCTTGAATTTACCTCAGCATCACGGATCAGTTTCCCCAGGGCGAGGTTAAAGAAGACGCATGATAGCGCATCCTAATGGTCTTGAGAGTGATCCTGCTGCTTTTATCTGGCCTTGCACATTGACCATGGTCAGTCGTATTAATCTCGTCGGGATACCGAATTCTCTCATGGCGGTGCACAGTTTTACCCTGGCTACGCTATCATAGGCGGCCTTAAAGTCGATGAATAGATGGTGCAACTGTTGTCTATATTCCAACAGTTTTTCCATTGCTTGCCGCAGAGAGAAAATCCGATCTGTTGCTGATTTGCCTGGAGTCAAGCCTCTTTTAAATGGACCAATGATGTTCTGGGCGTATGGGGCTATCCGGCCTAGCAAGATAGCGGAGAATATCTTATAGATGGTACTCAGCAACGTGATACCTATATAATTGCTGCACTGTGTGATATCTCCCTTTTTATGTATGAGACCGATAATGCCTCGTTGCTAATCGTCAGGCATTGATTCGCTGTCCCACACCTTGAGCACAACTTGATGAACCACTTGGTGTAACTGGTCGCCTCCATATTTAACCAATTCGGCTGTAATTCCATCGGCTCCTGGCGACTTATGATTTTTTAGCCGATGAATTGCACGGACTGTTTCAGCTAAACTTGGTGGTGGCAGTATCTGTCCGTCCTCTTCAGTTGGCGGGACCTCCAACTCGCCGATGTTCTGATTGTTCAGTAGCTCATCAAACTACTCAACCCATCGCTATGCGCTATGCCCATTCTGCCGGAAATCAGATTTCCCTCTTTGTCTCGGCAGGATGAGTATCGAGGTGTATAAGGTTTCATCCCGCTGACTTATTGGTAAAACTTCCGCACCTGGTCCGGTTTCTCCCTGTACTTTTCTAGTTCACAGACTTGTTGGTTCTCCCAGGCTTCCATTTTCCGTCTGTGAAGTCGCTTCTCCGCTCGAGGGAGTTCATGATAAGTCTCTGCGCGTGACCGCGTTCTTTGAGAATACAACATTATTCGGTATGCGGCATTCTTCCGTTCCAATGCTAGCTTACATTCATCGTCAAACCAGTCGTTCCGACTTCTTTTGCGGCTGGGGCCAAGTATGTTTGTGGCCCTATCCATGATAACGTTCTTCAGGTGATTGTGAAGATCATTTGTTGATGCTTCATCTCCAGGTCCTCTGTTGATTGCGGTTATTGCGGCATCCATTTCCCTCTTATAGGTGTCACAGAGGGCTGTGTTATGGATGGCTTCAGTGTTAACTCTCACCTGATTGTCAGAGGGGATTCTAGGTGGTATTGTTATTCGAGTTCGGAGCACCATGCCAACGAGATAGGGATCCGAGTCTATATTGGCCCCCCTATATGTTCTGACATTCATCAAGGCTGAGAGGTGGCGGCGTTCGATCAACACGTGGTCAATTTGGTTGAAAGTGGTCCCATCTGGAGAGGCCCACGTATGTTTGTGGACCGCTTTCCGCGAAAACCAGGTACTTCCAACAACCATTTCGTGTGATCCTGCTAATTGAATAATCAGCAGTCCCTTATCACTTGTTTTTTCGTGTAAGCTATGGGAGCCAACGTATCGCCTGAACACGGGCTCGTTCCCTACTTGGCTATTAAAATCCCCAAGTATGATTTTAATATCATATCTGGGACATGCTTCGAGGGTTCGTTCTACTGCCTCCTAGAAGGTATCCTTCTCCGACTCTGCAGTCTCCTCTGTAGGGGCATGAACGTTAATGAGGCTTATATTTCTAAACTTGCCTCGCAAGCGCAGAGTGCATAGCCGTTCGCTTATGTTTTCAAAGCGGTCACCACGTGGAGGTGGAGATAGGGTTTGGTAGTAGAGCTGTTGGTGTTGGTTCAGCAGGCATTTCCCAGGTTTTGTGCTCCATCGTGGGTACCAATCCATGTTTCGCCCTAGGACCTATAGTACCGTTTGACCACAGCTTTTAGGGATATCGAATTGGTGGACCTCGGCGCAAAACCGGGATGTCTGGAGTTCCTTATTAAGGCAGGCCTAGACCGGATACCGGTTGTTGCGCCGTTGATTATGATGATGATGAAGAAATCCCTACGCCTGCATACTGGGTCGGGTTGTTTATTTTCGCTGCCGTTCTTGCACTTCATTCCGGAGAAGTGACTTTAACACAATTCCCATTTTATTTTGCCTTGTAAAGTTTCTACCTTCCGACCTACGAATAACCAGCCTCTCCGTCAAACAACCCTCACCCCTTTTATCACAAGCTCGCACAAATTCCCGAAATGGTTCTATGGTTTCAACTTTAAATGTCTGAGCTGGAATTATATTCAAAAATACGTTTCACTATTATAATTTATGGTATTATACAATTTTACCTTATGAAATAATTTTCATCATTCTGGAAAATCCACTTGAACGTATCTAAATTATTCATGTCGCAGAAGTTTTGCCATTTGTAACCTTCTCATCTCTTAATATTACATAGATCGAACTACGTACTACCTAATATGCATCCCACAACTCTTCTCTAAAAGGATTTTTTATCTTCTTCATAAATATTTATAGACACTTTTCCATATGCACAATCGTGTACTTGTAACTCAAGCTATCAACCAAAGTTTGGCCCGTAAAACAGCTTGCATTGCCCTAGATAGTATAGGCCTATAAATAACTGTGGTTTATGAAATATCTTGTACGGGATCTAGACAAAAGTTCATATTTGGATTCATATACACCGGACATATCTCGTCACATGCTGGACTTCATGGAAATCATGCTGAGAATTTTGTTGAAAGGACGTAAATAACAGACAAACTTATTGCCAGCTTTTGTTCTTTGATGAGAAGTCGTAAATTTCGTAAGGTACAGATTCTATTCAAAGGACTCCTGAATTGTGTCCCGGTGATACTCCATACAGCTCGAATGTGATGGTTTTAAGCATATGTAAATCAGGAAATAAATCCATGTCTTTCAACATAGTTTACATTCAATTATTATCTCCCAAATTACGTGTCCCTAAAACATTTTATGAGAATAACTTCGTTTCACAATACCTTTCTGAATTAATGAGAAAAGGCTCAGATTTGTTTTTCCCTAGCCGAAAAGGGAACCTGCTAATTGAATAAATCCGTCATTAAGTTCAACATTGGTTATTAGTCTTGTACTTGATAGACCCAGAAATGTTCACTGAAAACAACCACGACAAAAGAACAAGCAACCCCCCCAAAATTACACAGAAAGGGTTCAGGAGACAATTTCAATTAATCGCCTTAGCAAATATGTTTCACAGGCAATGTATGTATGTAGTTTGTCGTTAGCATGTCGAGCCATGAAGCGGAGCCTTTCCTTTACTCGGGATAAGTATTATAGTTCCTCCTGAAAAAGTCATTTTTTCCCAAATATACCAAGAGACCCAGAAAGAAATATGCGGAACTTAATACAATTCCTCCTGTGAGAGTACTCAATGGATAGCTTTAAAGGAGGGAACGGAATCAACCCATGATGGACTGTGAAAAGGTTGGATTTCACAAATGTATGTCGTTTTATCTCTGTTACAGTTAATATTTTGAGGGCAAATCAAATGGACTTTGAAGATTATATCCCAGCCTTCTCATAAGTAAGGCATTGGGGTGGCATCACGGACGCTTAATCTAGGAAACTTTTATTTGGTGGTGGTGGGTCACTTGAAGGATATAAGCCATTTTGTCAACTACAAAATCCCCTCTGGTTGAATGATGGGTAATTTTTTTATACACATGAGTAGATATGCTGCTATGTATTTTGATGAGCTTTTATGAACCTTTGAAAAGGTGATAACCCAATTTGGGTGATAACAACAGAATAAAGTGGAAATGTTTGTTTCACAACAAGAATATGAGGGTATGATATTGGAACGGGCAACTTTTTACTCCAGTTTTGTGGAAAATGTTTAGAAAATATTGAACTAGTTATCTGATAACTGGTTGTAACCATAGCTAATTCCACTGTTGTGTATCCCGTTTCGTCCAACTTAGTTATGTGTTGTGTTTCATAACTATAGGATCACCTCTGATTTGGCTCATTGAACCTTTCGTTGTAATTTGAGCTATTTGAAATTTTTTGTTTTTGAATACTACTACATAACATTTTATGGATTATATCACAGGAAAGTGTTGAGGGTGTTTTCCTATGTGACGGTTTCCACAAATCGATTTTGCTTTAATATATTTTCAAAGTATAAATATGTTGTGACTATACAGGAAAAATTCTAGATTGAAATTCAAAATATTTACTAAGGAACAGACCTATAAAACGGAAACTTTGAACACTTTTTCTGGAAACCACATTCTTTCAACTGGTGCAAAGCGCAACTAAAATTCGGTTGAACCCATTGGCTGAAATCTTTACTCGTTACTCTACACATCAGTTCCAATCTAACGCAAGTTGACGTATTTTCGTCTAGGTCTGTTTTTACAAGTCTCCCATTTTAATGTTTAGTAAGGTTGTATTATAATCGTGGTTCAGACCATAGAGATAAGCGTATATTAGAAATAGGAAACGTTTGAATTTTTGATTCCATATTACTACGAATGGAGATATGCCCCCTTAGCCGCCCACCGTTTTTTTTGAAGTGCCTAGTTTGATCGCAAAGAATAAATACAAAGGATTATCAAATTCGGTAATTACATTTTTGTATCAAAACTCAAGACCCCAATAATAACATAAGAAGATTGAAAAGATGAAGAATGTAATCTTATTACCAAAAAAAAAGTTTTAAAGGAGTTGGGAAACCGGAAAGCTGGACGCTTCAGGTATGAAAGGTTTGTGTATTTCTTTTATAAAAACATTTGAGTAGACATTTCCCATTAGTACCTAGCAAATAATACATGCGTACATTATGTGAGAATATCCACTTTCGGATGATACTTCCACTTTCAGGTGATCGTGCTCTACGTTAAAGAGTACATTGCGGCAAAATTTCGTGATTGTAGAATGAAATTAAGGAGGGTTTTACAGTCAATTATTAAAATTATAGTAATATATGACTTGCGGTTTCGTTCAGGGCAGAGGCAACTCATCAGACGCTGCCTCGCCTCTGCCCTGGAAGCAGCGTGACCGAAGTGGTTACAAGGTGGTATTTGTTCCCTTTTATTAATTCAAAAACACGTCATATGTACGCATTATAACGAACACAAATCCGCCTTTTTAGGCCTATGCCGGCCGAGGCTAAAATGAAATTTTGTTTGAGAATTGAGGGATTCCTAAGTCCACCATCGACCGCAAGTCTTAAATTTTCCATCTTGGGTGCTTGCCCAAGAACGAGGTTTCCGCGGACCACAACTGCGAAAGCATGTTGCTTTCCAACTTGGTCCGGTCCGCCATTAAGTGGATGGTGGACTTAGAAATCCCTCAATTCTCAAATAAAATTTTATAGTAATATACTATTATTAACTTTATTTGAACTGATACTGGTATGCAAGATATTTCGAAGCCTAGGCACTATATAGTGACAGCCTCTTGTTTTTTTTTGAAATTTTCTGGTTGGGTATGATAACTTTCGATCCCTCGCACTCTCCACCTTAAAGTACTAACCAGAACCTTTCATTGATGGATGCGTTAGCATACATATAGGATTTTTGGATTGGGTAGTTTCTGCCAACAAGTCCTGGCTCACTGTCAGTTTGTGCTTTTTCTCCGCTTACTGTAAACCTGGTGACATTTTTAGAAACTAAAATGCCTATGACGTCAAAAATATTAAGAAATCGAAGAAAAATACTTAACATTTTTTACTTACTGTTTGATGGTTTTCAGAATGTAGGCACAATATTTTCTCAAAGAAATAATTTGACCAGTGTACAGCTATGTACCCACATTACTAATAACAAAGTCACAGGAGGCCAAATTTGAGTTCTCATGGGCATTGATTGCATTTATTGAATATCAGTATCGATTTAAGTGAATAGTCTATTCTAATAGCCATTATGCATATACAACGCCTCGGATAAGGACTGACTTCACGGCCACAACCTTTGGCTGTTAAAAGCGGAATTCGATTGGTTTCTGGAAAGTCCTCGATGGTTTCCAGAATGCTCGCTTGCTCCAACTGGAGCTGGAATTCCAACGATATCAGCTGGATATTCTGGGTATAAGCAAAGTAAGATGGTGGGACTCAGTAGAGTACTCCTCTCCTCCATGCAATTTTTCTGGCGAGCCGAATGGTAACCGTTTCGAATTGGGTGTCGGATTGTTTCTGCGGGCTACTGCAAAGCGCGTTCTCTTTACGTTCTCTTTACCGGAGCCGGATTATGATAAACTCCGTCCAGGTTAAGCAGCATCACCATTATCCAGTGCTAAGCACCAACGGAGACACCCGATATAGTGAAAAAGGATGCTTTCTTTGAGCAATTACACGCAGTTCAGGGGAGGCTTCCTAAAGGTAACATTGTGATCGCAATGAATGCAAGTGAGATCTGACAACACCTTGTCGCGCATGTCATGGGGAAGCACGGTCTTGTCAACAGGATTTCCGCAGCTTACACCACCTCGTCATTAGTAGCGCATCGTTCGAGCGCAGAGCCTGCCATAAGATCAGTTGGGTTTCAACTAACCCACAGCGCATGAGCAACCCGGTCCTTCTGTATTGAACACAACAACACACGAAGGATCAACACAGTGTACGGAGCTTAGATCTTCGCTTCACCTGTTCTGCAGCGATTTCTGGTGTGCCTACGCAAGACGGCCCTTCTAAGAAAGCTAATAGCTATTATCTGGGCGACATACTTTGTCTGAAACAAAAGAAGCCACACCGCTGTCACTTGTCAGCAATGCCCCCCAGTCGCCTCTATGATTTTCCAAGAAGCCTGAAACCTTCTCCATCATTCTACGATACGTAGTTCGAGGGTTTTCCAGCCGTTGGCCACCCTGATAACGCACACTGGAGTTGTCACCCCTTCTTAATGCACAAACCTCTCTTTGAAGGACAAATTTCGCCCCCGGCTATTTGGCGACTCCGCCGCTTAAACTTAATATAGTCCTGCCATTCTGTATCTGCGCGCGTATCAACAGTCTACGGGCTGAATTCCGTCTCAACATTCCGTCAGACAGGCAAGTTGACAGACACAGCAGAAAAATAGTAGAAAATGGAATACAAAAATAGAACAGAATAGTAAACCGACTTTAATAAGGTTTCCTTCTCAGCAAAATATTAGAAATTGTAACTTCATGGCAGATTGAGATTGGATATCCGTTTTTCTACCTACAACGGACGGAATGTTTTAAATAAAC
Organism: Hermetia illucens; assembly: GCF_905115235.1. Classification (NCBI taxonomy): domain Eukaryota; kingdom Metazoa; phylum Arthropoda; class Insecta; order Diptera; family Stratiomyidae; genus Hermetia; species Hermetia illucens. The sequence goes on along the minus strand of NC_051852.1, from coordinate 86,137,234 downwards.
ATGTTAAATATATATTGGAATAATAAGGAAGGTTATAATTTTTTCCTATTTTTTATCTGTTTTAATTATAAATTTCTATATGATTGCTAAGTAACGCTCAAATCTCGACGTGAACGCAAATACTAGCGTGGGTGAGATTTCAAATATAATATTTTGCAGAACAAGTTCGTCGTGTAATTGGATCTTGAAAAACAATGCAAAATTAAAGCTTGAGCTATGTGCAGAGTAGAGTAGTCAATGTTCCCACATAATGAAACTACAAAACCTTTCAAATCTAAAACTTCAAATTTCTCCTCCTGCCTTTGTGAAAAGTAACCCTGTGTTTCATATTCCTATGCAATAGCCACTTATTTCAAAGTCGCACGCTATTTGCTACCCGCCCCCGTGGTGTCTACTATTAGACACCACGGGGGCGGGTAGCAAATAGCGTGCGACTTTGAAATAAGAAACGTACGTACCTGAACCAGGGATCCTAGAAACTAACTAATTGAGTAATCACTGCCAAACCAATTCGCGGAAATACGTTCATCATAGTTGGTCAACACCACATACCCCGATTTGATATAAAAATTTCCCAAAGTCACATGGAGAAAATGAGGACTTCAATGCTTCTCCTTCTTCTGAATTTGTCCCGTTCAGAGGCAGTACCATTTTGTATTGTCAAAAGCCTGATCTGGATGCAGTCACAGGGCTTTTAAATCACTATCTAAAGTACCAAGCTATCATTGTTTCGGCCGGCCCTTTGGTCGTTTGTCATAAACTTCGATGTCCAGACCAATCTTGGCAAGTGAATTCTCGTTAGCGCGAATTACATGATCATACTATCGATGGTACTTCTCTTACAATTTCTCTACGACCGAATGCAACCCCATATCGATCATGAATGTCCTCATTTCTCACCTGGTCATGGCATATTACGCCCGAAACAACGCAAAATCTGTGTCTCCATTATCGCGGGACGCCGTTCGTTATCTTTTATTGGTGGCCGTTTTTGACTAATGTAGGGCGAAATTGAAAACAAAAATGCATCAATAAATAGGACAAATTTCGGAAAAATAAAATAAAAAAATTCAGGGAATGGGAAATTTTAAAATTTTTATGTACGAAGAGAATTTTCGGAGGCAGAATGAAGAGGGAATTGTAAATTGCATGACCCTAAGGCGGACTTAAACGAGAGCCTCTGGAAAATGTACACAATACAGTTATTTATTGTTATCGACTTCATGTGAGGAACTTTCAGGAAGGAGGGTATTTAAAGGTCTGTACGTAAAGTTATAGTAGTTTCCTTCATGGTTTTCAGCTGAACAGCTTTAGTAATGGCCCCTACCGACCTCTTTCTAACCCCATGCCCCTTCATTTTGCAAAAGATGTCAAAGTTAAACATGCTTCGTAAAATACAAGTCGAGATTTCAGCAATCACAATTCCCTCTTGCATGTATGGGGGCTCAAAGTATCATAGAACGAAGTCATTCACTGCGTGCGGATGGGTTCATAGCTCTAACCTTTGTACGGAATTTCATGTCAGCAGTTACACTGTATTTGGTAAAATTGTATGTGACCGACAGGCAGAGGATGAATATTAAGGGGTTAGGCGCGGCAATAGAGTAAATTAAAATTCTGATAAAGGTCCTTAATTGTATAAGTGATATATGATGCTTTCTTTTTGAATTACGTGCGACAGATTCGTTTTTCACAAAATCGTAAAAAGTAAAGTTTGCAGGTCCAGGCATATCAAATAAGAACCAAACGGTCCTAATATTGAAAATAAGAAATCTTGTAGAAGAATCAACACAGGCATTTATGTGGTCAAAATGGATGACATAACGTAAAGGGCCACACATGGGCCACTCAAGAGGCTACTGACACCGCCACTGCATAATGAAAATTCAAATCAACCAGATATTCCAACATAAGTATAAACAAGTCGGAATACCGGAAGCTCGCGCTTCAGGTATAAAGGTTTTGTGTTCATCTTATGTAAGACATTTCAACGCACATTTTTCTATCCGTATATAGCTACAAACCCAACATATTGCTTCATATTTTTCCAAACTACGAGACATACGTACATATTACAGCCATAGATATTACGCTCACCCTAAAGAAAAAAAAGCTGCCTATTTCCGAATACCGTACACATATATGCACGTATATAAATTGATCCTACCCATATTTCCGATTTACTTCTTATATCTATCTGAATAGGCACTACCCACAAAGTTCATTAGCACGCATATACTATATACCTACATACCCAGTTGATATTCACATACAAATGACTAAAAAACTAAAACAAAATAATTCTTTGGGACCCCATTCATAAGAACTCATTTGGTTGTGGTATTGACGAATTGATATGTGATGATGACGTCATGCAGTCATGCATGAAGATGGCCCGAAATTCACAAAAAATGGTAAAGTTTTACCCCCTATAACTTTGTCAATAATAGTTAGATTTTCTTCAAACTTGACTAGCTTGTGCACTATGCTCTTTACTCTATGCGTGCCAAATTTTATACTTCTGGGATGAATATAAGGGGGGTTGCCGGGTAAATTTCTAAAATGTGGAAATATACTATTATTAACTTTATTTGTGGAGATGTCGGAACCGGATATATTTTGAGGCCTAGATTTCGTAGAGATGCACTATTGAGATTTTTTTCAGATTTTTCGGTTGGATAGGTTCTGAGAACGAGACCTGTTACACTTTTTGGGGGGCATATTTTGAGCCCTCACTCCCCTATGTTTCACCCAATATCAAATATTGAACCAGTTTCGAAAAGTACTAATTGAGACCTTTCATTTGATACCCCACATGGCCACATTTTATGAAAAAAAATTTTGCAGCCTCCTTTCACATGTATGGGGAGCCCCCCCTTAAACTTAACACAAAATGGCGTCAGTTTCTGCATGTAAAGGGAACGGCAGATTACATACTTCTACCAATTTTCGTGACAATCTGTTCAGCCGTTTCCGAATAAATCGGGTGTGACAGACAGACAGACAGACAGACAGACAGACAGACAGACAGACAGACAGACAGACAGACGGACAGACAGACATCGAATCGATTCTAATAAGGTTTTGTTTCACACAAAACCTTAAAAAAACTTTAGGATGAACGCAGTATTGATATCGTTAATATGTATGTACATATTTGCATCTTAGAGTTTAGAAAAATATTGCGGCTGCGGCTGCGGCAGCAGTATAGGCGCTAATATAGGACACAATTTTGAAAAGTTTGAAGGCAATCCAAGTATTATCAACAAAGTTATCGAAGGCCAAATTTGTGGATTTCAGATAAATTTATTGCACTCTAGGACGTGTATGACGTCATCATCTTATAAAGTTAACTTATATGAACGGCGGGGTCCATGGCGACGTTTTAGTTTTCCTTTTTTAGGCTGTTTTTAGTTATTTGCATGGCAGTGTCAGGTAGAAATGTGTATGTATATGTAATAAAACTTTCATGTAGTAAAAAATATAATAGAAAGTTTGTACCTGGTTACTAGTGGTTTTTAATTTGCACGGTATGATTACAATGTTTATTTATTTAATTTGAACACAGTATTTATGTCGTTGATGTGCATATACATATGTGCATCTTTGAGTTTAGAAAAATATTGGGCAATATTTTGTACATTCGCTATGTGCGAATGGAATAGAGAGATCGTGAATAGAGAGTTGCTCGCATAAGATGAACACAAAACCTTTCACCTGAAGCGCCGAGCTTCCAGTATTCCGACTTGTTTGTATCTGTTGTTGGTTACCTTCAGTACATTTATGGTAAATATTGAACTCCTAGTGTGAAGCCTATAAGGTTGACTATTATCAATACAGTGCTTTTCAGATAAGTTTTTTTGTGTAAATGGATTTTTAAAAGATAGCGTTGAATATTTAACTATTTACACGCGGAACTGTCGTACCCTCATCGTTCCTCACGTAGGGGAGCACAAAACCTTTTATATCTAGCATCTAGCTTCCGGTTTTCTGACTTGTTTTACATATTATGATGTCCAGGAATAATTGTGCATATTTCGAAGTACGTGTCGAATGGTTTCTACATAGCAAAAATCGGTAATAAAAACTTTTTATGAGAACATATTTCGAAGTGTCCCAGGCAATAAGCCAATCTAACATAATCAATTTTGTTTTGCTTTTTAAAATTTTGTTTGCAAAACAAAACCTTATTAAAATCGGTTCAATGTCTGTCTGTCCGTCTGTCTGTCTGTCTGTCTGTCACAAGCACTTTTCTCAGAAACAGCTATACCGATTGAAACGAAATTTGGTGAGAAGGTGGGAACTGTGGACCCCTAGACATGCAGTGAGTAATATCCTGATAGGTTGAATTTACGGGGGAGATCCCCATACAAGTAAAAGCGGGGTGTAATTTTTTTTTCACCGAATGTGGTCATGTGGGGTATAAGATGACAGGTCTCGATTAGCACTTTTCGAAGCCGGTCTTAGTTTTGAGATTTGTTAAGAAGCCGAGGAGTGGGAGGGGTGGTAAGTGATGATTTCTTTAACGGACCCATTCTCAGAAACTACTCAACCGAAAAATATGAAAGAAATCGTGAAGCTGCCTCTATATGGTGCCCAGGCCTCGAAATACTCCATATCGACATCTATTCAAATTAAGTTAATAATTACCATATTTTTGAGAAAATTGAGTAAAACCCCCCTTAAGTTTATCCCAGAGTTATAAAAGTTGGTAGTAGTATAAAATATAATATGGAGCATATTGATCAAAATCATACAGTTACTGACAAAGTTACAGTAGCCCAATATCCCATTGAAGTGGGTAGTCAGACATGTTAAATGCAAATACATAACGGGCTACGTACAAATGGAACAGTTCTACACTTAAATATACTCACAGAAGAAGCAAACAAAACCTTTCATACCTGAAGCGCCCAGCTTCCGGTTTCCCGACTTGTTTTTATTTATAAATGCCTGGCGTAGGCATGAGGACACGTTCAAAAGCTTGTGAAAATGCCAAGTTGAAAACTTGTGGGCAAATATAGGTACGCACAATATATTTTGAAAAAAACCAAAGAAGTGAATTGAATTGGTTACAAGCAGCGTGGGATACATGGGTACTACGCCGCCCAATTCGCTTTCTTTGCAACATCTGGATACTATAGCAACTGTTTTCATTTTCTATTTTTTGTAGTCATAAAATTTTAATTTTAAGAACTCACTAAAGAAGCAAGGAGCTGGAAGTTTTTATAGTTTTTTTATAATAGTTTCAAAATGATAACTTGAGTAATATTTGTGAAAAACTATTCAGTTGATCTCAAAAAGATAGTCAGGATGATGTCCCCATGTGTCTGTCTCATACCGATATCTGCTCAAATAAAGTTAAAAATGATATATTATCAGATTTTGGAAATTTCTAGAAAACCTCCTCAACCTACTTAAAAGTTCGTTTGCTGAAGTCATTAACCAGCACGAAACAAAATCTCTTGCCACTAAATAAAGCTATCCCAATTTGTAAATGAATTACGCATAAATTCGTGGCGCGAATCTGAATGTATGAAAACAGTTCCTACGAATAATTTCATTTGCAGCACATAACATATGCATTGTTTTCCATATAGTGTCAAACGTCATATCATCCATAGCAAGATTTTGTATTTTCGATAATATAAATTGGTTAACGTGAGCCAATCTTCTATGGCACAGTTTTATAGATGCTGTCGCCGAATTCATTGGCAGAGCCAAACGTTGCACACTATTCAATATGTATAAAGTTTTTTTCACTAAAATCGCCGGTGCAAACAGTTCACAGCACAGTTTCGCATGATTCGAAAAAAACGACTGCTCCCATTTCCATTTAGATAGACTTGACGTACGATAAAGAGTTAGTTGTCAACTCTAATTGTATACAGTTATGTACAGCATATCCGTGTGTTATAGGTCCAATCGCCTTCCATTAGATTCAACACTAGCGTTGACAGAACCAACCCCTTCTATTTCCAATACTTGAATACTGGCTGTACGAATATGGTATCGACTCTCAATACGGTCATCCACTTCCAATTCATAGTAATGTCACACAAAACTCCTATGAACTATGAACCTTCATATCACTGTACATCGTCATGGTTTCCAATCAAGAGTGTCATAGAGTAGACTATGGAGGAGTAGGCTGACATTTGTAGAGAACGGACGTGTCTACAAATTGATATTATTAATAAAAATAATTTAAAATTGAAATTAAATTAACTTTTATCAAGAATATAAAAAGATATTTATATTACTTAATTAATAATATATAATTTAAAACTTAATTGAAACTAATTTACTTTTGAGTTATTATCTAAGTTACTTTTCCTTAAAAAGTTTTGAGAAAAAATTCGTTTTTTTTGGCTTGGCGGGAATGAGCGGCCGGCGGGTGGCGGACCAGACCGGCCCCCCACCATAAGGCCTAGGGGCACTCGGATCGGTCGTGGAGTCCGCAACGAGGAGGATCCAGACTTGAAAATAGCCAAAGTGACAACATTGATAAAAAAAAATGAAAAACTTACAGAGCAGTTAATGGCTGGGGAGGCGGGCCCGCCGTCTCCAAAGGTAGCCAGAAAAAAGGTTAAGCTATCTTCGACTACTTTTGCAATCATGGAGGAACCGGGCTGCCTTGAGGTCGAACAAGTTCTCGACAACGAATCTGTCCGTATGGAGGACATAGAGAGCAGTAAAGCAGACGATACGAGAGTCGGCGACCACGGTGGCGATGGAAATGTCCCAGAAGAGGATGCTAACCAGGCAAGTTGCAATAGTGAAGATGGAAAATTGGGTGAGTTTTTGCTCTATGTTTCCAAAAAATTAAAGAAAAAAAACAAAACTCAAGAAAAAATATTAAATAATGTTAAAAATAATGCAAGTACGAGTGAAAATTTAAAAAATAATGCAAGTACGACTGAAAATTTAAAAAATGGTCCGACTGAGGATACAATTAGCACCCGAAATAAAGAAAAGGGGGAAAGGGTGCCCCCCATTAATGTTTATAAATTAGGTGGTAGAGATTTAGCCACTCTACTTAATAGGAGCGCGGGGCTCTCAAATTTTGTTATTAAAAAGACGGGGGCCGAGAGAGCCCAAGTCAAATGCAATAAAATTGCAGATTACAAAAAAGCACGGGAGGTCCTCGAGCGAGTGAAGGCTCCTCACTTCACCTACACTCCAAAGGAAGAGAAGGTGCAAACCTTCCTTCTGAAAGGCTTGGATGCGGAGGAAGAGCCCGATGAGGTGCTCAAAATGCTCCGGGAGACGGGAACTGAGGTTAAGTTCCTCTCAGTGTCACGGTTTAGTACGAGGAGGTCCGTTTTGGAAAAACAAATCCTGCCGCACTTCCTCGTGCAGATAAGCCCGGAGAGCCGGGGAAGCGATCTGATCGGCATCAGGTCGCTTAATTACCAGGCCATTCGTTTTGAGCGCCTGCTAAGGGGCGAAATAGTCCAGTGTCGAAGATGCCAGCGCTATGGTCACTCGGCAGTGAACTGTCAAATGACCTTACGATGTGTAAAGTGCGGGAAAGACCATACCGCAGCTGAATGTTCGCTGACTGAAGCAGATGGCAAGGAAAAAACTTTCTGTGTTAACTGCGGAAGCGGAGGGCATCCGGCTTCGTACCGTGGATGTCCTGCATACCGCAATGTTAAGGTCACAAGGCAGCAAGCACCGAGATCGGCCCAAAAAACGAAGGTGTCAGCGGCGTTGGACAGTACCGTCCCTTCGGCACCAATCGTCTCGGGGATCCCATTCGCAGAAGTAGTTCGACAAGGGGGAGCTAAGAAGCCCCAACAAGATGCAAGTGGCGGGATGAACACTATCCTCAATAAAATACTAACCATGTGTGAAAACATGCAGCATACGCTACACGTACACAATACAAAAATAAATAGCATAACAGAATATTTACACAAACAGCATGCCCGCTGCTAGGTCTGCAGTCACAGCGGTACCACTGGATGGTCTCCGGATCATCGCGATTAATGTGAATTCCATCGTAGGAATCCATCGAAGAGCGGAGCTCCTTGATTTCGCTGCCAGACAACAGCCTGACATAATCTTGATTTCAGAAACCCACCTCAATCCGAGGCATTCGATAACATTCAAGGATTTTGAATTCGTGAGGAACGATAGACGAAATTGTGATGGGGGAGGTGGTACCGGAATACTTGTGGGTCGCCATTATCGTTTCAGGCATATTAATAGGCCTGAATTTGAAACCTTTGAGTGTATCGAAGTCTCATGTATTCTTTTTTCACTGCCTAGAGGAGGGAATTTATACATTCTGTCAGTCTATGCAGTGGGAAACAACCGAGCCAAGTTCAGGGAGGAATTCCATTCTCTGTTTACGATACTCGAACTGAATAGGCTGCATAATTACTATATTATAGCTGGCGACTTGAATGCTAAGCATACCTCGTGGCTAAACGCCACAAACAATCCCAGAGGGGTATTCCTCAAATCTTGGATAGAGCAATACCAGATAGAGTATAAATGCGAATTATATGGGTCAGAGAGTCCAACCTGGCCCAGGGCAAATTCCTATCTGGATTTGTGCATTGCTGACGCGCGCTTGAACTTTAATTTTAGGAATCCTCAACGGAAACTACAGACTCTTCCTTACGATAGCGACCATAACGTTATTCTTATTGAAGTTCTGTTTGATGGACGAAGAGTTCGCCTTCTGCCGATGGACAGTGGCGTCCACAGGCTGAACTTTAAACAAACAAATTGGAAGAAATTCCAAGAGAGGTTTATTCGGGGATATCGAGAGGAATGCCCACCTCTTGATGGGGAAAACGATAGTACAATTGCACCAGGTGACAGGAACTTGAGCAACGAGGAAATACTTCAGTATCTTCTCAAGCTGGAGAACTTGACGCTGGAAACAATTGAACAAGTCGTCCCTAAAATTAAACCTCGCAATAATATGGAAGGATATGAAACTGCAGCCACAAAACGGTTGAAAAAAGTGAAAAGCCTTCTGCTCACTCGCGTCAACAAAATCTATCGGAGATATGGGGACTATCATCATCCCATATTGGTTGAGTTCAAATCACTTCTAAAGATCGCGCGGGATTTTATCCGTCAACATTACGTAAATGAAGTGAACTCCCAGTGGCGGGAGAAGTTAAAGGGTATTTCACCAAGCGATCCAGATTCCATGTTTACTAAGATAAATACGTTATTCCGCAAGAAGTCACGAATAACTGTGCCGAGAATTAAAGTCGGTGGCAGCGAGATACAACACCTTATTGACTCAGGTATAGACACGAATAGTGTAACTGCTGATGCGCAAGGCAATTACATCGTGATGGAACTCGAACTTATAGGGGAGCACTTTGAATCGGTGCATCGGCCCAGAACGGACTTAGAGCCAACGCGACTTTCGGAAATTGTAGAACAAGATGTCCACAATTTCAAATATAGCCTGAACGGCACCACAGTTCTCCAATTTAGCTCTGCGTTGCAGGCTGATCTCATACCGAGTGATAATCTGCTTGATTACTTTGTCTGATGTGTTGAGTTAAGGGGGTCATCCCGTGTGAAGGCCGTTTTTTTTGCCCTTTTTTGAAAAATTATTTTGAAGGACTGGATAAAGATAGAAACGTGATTTTTTCAGCATATGTTTATTGATATCTCTAGTATATGTGATAAATTTTTCAGCTTGATTTCATACCTGATTTTCGGAGTAGGTTTTAATTTATGCACCCATCTCCAAAAAAAGGTGTTTTTCTGCTGCCACGCTGGAGGGCGCTGTGTTCATCTCAGGGAAGTGGCTATTTCTACGACCTTGGCCCCAGAATGAAGGTGTTTAGGAGCGAAAGTTCAGATCAATGCATTTAACGACTCATTGTTATTCTGGGTCTCTGCTCCTAAACATCTGTTCAAGAGATCATCTCATGACAAATCTTTGTAGATTGGTTTGATGACTGTTTGAACTTCTTCAGTCAAAGGTGCCTTCTCGTGGTGAAAACTATTCAGTTCTCCTTTAGCTTCCGCTTTGCGCCATTTGCACCAACTGTCCTCGCCTGCTAGACAATTTTGATGCTGAGGATTTCCGTCTGTAGAACATTTATGGAAGAAAGTTTCCCAAATTTCCTGCTAGCCCAGAAAATGTAGTTAGGTCCTTATCAGTAAGTTTTGCAGCCCCTTTTCCACCAATGCCTTTGTGATTCTTCTTTGCATTTCTAAGCCGCGTTCCCATTCTTTTCTCGACATGTCCTACGTATTCCTTTTTTACTACCACGTATATTTTATTATTTGCAGAAATTTGCAGAAATACCGAAGAAATCTCCAGCAAAATCCAATATACAATATACAAAACTTGTCGCAATTGGAACATCCATGTTCATGCTTGCTAAAAGTTTCTGTGCTGATGTTGATGTGAAGTCCTTTTTCTTCTCTGATAAGTATCGATTCCCATGAAATACTCGTTTTTTAGTGCGAGCATGACGTTGAACGTTAAAGCGATCTGCCTTCGTACGATCCATTTAAAAAATCACTGAACACACAAACAGCACAATACTTACAACAAAATATAACTGAGTATAGCTTGAAAGCCTTTCAGTGCTCACTCAAGACGGGATTATCCTTTTTATTCCAAACAGCAAATAAGTTTAGACAATTGATTGGTTTTTCATCTTTTTATATTTATACCTGTGTTCAAATTTATAAGGCTCAGGTAAAAAACTAACAGGTAAGAAAAGATTCGATGCTCTTTCTCATCGAGTACTCTAGCCGCGGCTGCAAACTCCTTACCTGTTTAACCCTGTAATTTCTGAAGGACTCGGAATATCGGAAAATCCCTTTGCCCACATATTCTCCACTATATATAGATACAATTCATGCAAAAAAAAAATCGATTTCTCCAACCCGACACACGGGATGACCCCCTTAACTTCCATATTCAGAAGAGTAAACAATAAGAGATCATCCGGTATGGATGGCATTCCCAACGTGGTCCTCAGGCATTTACCAGACATTGCCATTCGTAATTATTGCATTTTGTTCAATAATTTATTGAACAATTCCTTCTTTCCAGGACAATGGAAGAAAGCCCGAGTATTCCCGATTTTAAAGAGAGGGAAGGATTCATCCAGCCCTCAAAGCTACCGCCCAATCAGTTTGCTGCCTAACATCAGCAAGGTGTTTGAGGTTTTGGTATTGAAAGCCTTGAACGGGCATATCAAGAAGAAGGAATTATTGCCGAACGCGCAATTCGGATTTCGATCTGGACATTCGACAATACATGCAATAACGAAGGTAACGTCTGATATTTGCTGGCGGATTAACAATGGTGAGTGCGTAGGCGCTTGCCTTATAGGCATGGAGAAAGCCTTTGATACCGTCTGGTTGGATGGACTGATTTTCAGGCTCTTGAAGAATGAGTTTCCCAGTCACCTCGTAGCGATGATGTGTAGTATGCTGTATGGCAAGTGCTTTGTTATTACGGACGGAAATCTCACTACTAACAGAGAATTTCATGTTCTGAATGGATTACAGCAAGGGACAGTGACTGCGCCTACACTTTTTGCGGTATTTGCCGGCGAATTGCTCAATTCTTTCGATTTTAATAAACCTCCTAAAAGGTCGTTGGTTGCCTTTGCTGACGATCTGATAGCCTACACGGCGCACAAGAAGGTAACTGAGGTGCAAGTTGAACTTCAGAAGATGTTCAATGATATTAAGTTCTTCACGAACAGTTGGCGGATGAAAATCAATGCGCAAAAGTGTGAAACGATTCTGTTTCGAAATTCCTTGGCGTATGCCAGTAGGAACTTGAAAAGGAATTGGAGAGATTTCCACATTGTCGCGAACGAGGATAGTTCAGAGCGCATTCCTCATAAGAAGTGCGTTAGATACCTGGGTGTGCGTCTTGACGAGCGTCTCCAATTTAACGAGCACGTTAAAGTCGCGCTAGAAAGCGCTCGCAAGGCATTCATGTCTCTTCGAAGACTCTTTTATGCTCCACATCTTAGCCGGAAGGTTAAGATTGTTTGCTATCTTACTTTGGTTAGACCGGTGCTTACCTACGGGTGTGCTATCTGGTTTAATTTGAGTGCTAGCCAAATGGAGAAAATAAGGATCTTTGAAAGGAAATGTCTGCGTGCTTGCACGGGGCTTAATAGGACTGCTTCGTCAAACTATGAGCACTATGTAACTAATGAAGTGATGTATGCAGCTGCTGCTGTGCCAAGAATCGATACAGTTATCGTCAGATTGATTCGAAATCATATAGTGCGATCTGCTTCGCATGGTGAGAACCCTTGGGTTTCGCAGCCGTTCTACCCAAATGATGGGTATTTCGAGAAAACTCTCACGACAGGCTTCATTCCTCCCGAAGCGTTCGTGTATCTTGACAGGAATGGTCTAATTCTTGATTCTGCCGGTGATCCGGTTATGTATCATATACATAGACGGGCCACGGACAAAAGGATAGAATACCCCCCGAATTTGACAGTGGGGGCTCCGGGATTCGACTGGAGATACTCCAGAGTGAGAGCAATTGATATTAAGCGGGATGAAAAAGAGAAATCTTGGTACTGGTGGCTGCGGGATGTCGGTTAGCGGTGGCCGTGCTCAGTCCTGCCATTTGTTTCTTGGTGGGGCTTTGTAAATATGTATACATTGAACGGGTGCTGATTTTGTCTCCAGTTGTAACTTATAAATACATACGTTATTATTCTTTGTTTTTTTTGTATGGATGTTATTTAAAAAAAAAAAGAAAAAATGTGTAATATAAAATCTAGAATTATGATAGTTTTAAGAACAATAACTTAAGTTAAAAGTGTCTTTTGAAGCGATCAAATATTTATTATTACTTTTTATATTTCTTTATTTGCCACTAAGGCCAAGTGAATTCTGTCGGGTTTTTGACCATTTCCCGACAACTTATTGTAAAATTATATTTTCATTTCTTACTGTTTCTCTTCTCTGTCTGTAAATCGTTATTAAAAAATTTTGAGAGCCCACAGTGGCCATTAGATTTAAGTTATTTTTTTTTTTGTTATTTTAAAAGATTGTTTTTTTTATTGTTCATTTTTCCAATCTACATACTATTGTTACCTATTTCTTAAAAATAAAAATGATTTAAAAAAAAAAAAAAAAAAAATAGAGTAGACTATGAACGATTGCTCATCTTTTGATTGTACTGATTTAGCTGAGTTCTCAGATTAGCATGCTCTGCTACAACTTATGACTTACAGAATAACAAGTGATTCCTCGATTTTTCCCAGGATTTTCTTCTGTGAAAAAAGCACACTCAACATGTGAGATTATATGGACGACCTATTTCAAAAACTTCGTTTTCATGTTGTCACTCTACAGCTTCTAGTCATTGCTTCCTATTCCCAAAATCATTACTAAATATTCACCGCTTAAACCGATCAACAAAAATATCGACAATCATTCATCTGGACCTATTCACTTTTGTGAGCGTGTGCCCTGTTATCAATTATCGTATTTTCAATTTTTTGTACATTCCTCATAACTACTGTCTCTGAACTCCTTTCAGTGTTGTCGCGGAGAAAAATTCCTGTCATCATCAATAAAAAGGGCGCCTTGACGTTTTCCTTTCGATCGATTCTTCTCCAGATATAGATAAATTCAGCAAGAAGTTTTCCCCAAGGTATAAAAATCCAGATTAAGTTTTCTTACATCTAACCTCCCTTTCTAGCTCTACGATACTGATACAATAAATTATAATGAACAAGTCGGGAAACCGGAAGCAAGGCGCTTCAGGTATGAGAGGTTTTGTTTGCTTCATCTGTGAGCATATTTGAATGCAGAACTATTCCATTTGTACGTAGCTCGTTATTTACATATATGCATGAGCATGTCAAACTTTAGTGTGATATTGATATTTAGTTGCCGTAAATTTACAGGGAAAGTCAACTTTGAGCTACTGCAATTTTGTTAGTAACTGTATGATTTTGATCAAACTTGGAGATAATATACATCAACTTTTATAACTCTGGGATAAACTTAAGGTGGGTTTTACTCAATTTCCCCAAAACTATGTAAATATACTATTATTAACTTAATTTGAGAAGATATCGATATAGAGAGTATTTGAGGCCTGGATACCGTATAGGGGCAGCTTTGTGATTTTTTTCAGATTTTTCGGTTGGGTAGTTTCTGAGAATGGGTCCGTTAAAGAAATCATCACTTTCCACCCCTCCCACTCCCCGCCTTTCTAACAAATAACAAAATTAAGAACGGAATCGAAAAGTACTAATCAAGACCTTTCATTTGATACCCATCATGACTATATTCGGGAAAAAAAAATGTACACCCCCCTTTTACATGTATGGGGATCTCCCTCCTAAATTCATGACCATATTCGGGGAAAAAAAATTCACATTCCATTTTTGCACCTTAACCTCAACGTAGAAAAATATCACTCACTGCATGTGTGCGCGTTCACAGTTCCCACCTTCTCACCGAATTTCGGTTCGATCGGTATGGCCGTTTCTGAGAAAAATGCGTGTAACAGGCAGACAGACAGACAGGCAGACACGTGTACTTAATCTTCCCCTTCCAGAGGAAGTCACAGTGGTGGGTTACGCTGACGACATAGCACTGGTTGTTGTCGCAAAGCATCTCGAAGATGCTGAGTTATACTCAAGCGAGGCAATCAATGCTGTCAAAAGTTGGCTAGAGACCTCTGGTTTGACACTTGCGGAGGAAAAAACGGAAACGGTCCTCATCACTAAGCATCGGAAGAGAAATTACGCCTGTATTAGAATCGGGAATCATATCATCACTACCAAGCCGGCCATCAAACACTTGGGAGTTGTGATAGACAGGAAGCTCAGCTATAAGCAACACGTACAGTAAGTTCGCGATAAATCATCCACTGCTAGTATGGCCCTGGCAAGGATGATGCCGAACGTGGGAGGGTTACGGCATACCTCTAGGTTGCTTATAGCAAGAGTGGTGACCTCAATCATGCTCTATGTGACCCAAGTTTGGAGGAAGGCGTTGCAGATGTCAGTAACACCAACAAACTGAATGCAGTTTACCGGAGGACAGCCCTGAGGGTATGCTCTGCCTTCAGGACTGTCTCAGATGATGCAGCATTCGTCATCTCTGGAATGATGCCGATTGACATCTTGGCAGATGAGATGGCGAATATATACGATGCGAAGCCAATCTTCCCTTCATCGCAGACGAAGAACGCTGAGAGGGAAAGATCCATAAATAGATGGCAAGAGCGGTGGGAACGCTTGGGAAAGGGTCGGTGGGCACACAGGCTCATTCCTGCCATCAAGGAGTGGTTGGAGAGACGACACGGTGAGATTAATTATAATCTTACCCAGTTTCTCACGGGGCATGGTGGATATCGTCAATACCTTCACAGGTTTAAATTGGAGACTTCACCCGACTGTCTAAATTGCGATGGAGTCCCAGAGGACCCAGAGCATGTATTCTTCCACTGTCCGAGATTTGTGGAAGAAAAGAGGAATCTAGAGGAGACTCTAGGAGAGGTGCTTGTACCAGAAAATCTGGTGCCGAAAATGCTAGCACAGAGAATTGGGATCGATCACATCTACCCAAAATAAACTGCAAAAGACAGAGGAGAGGAGAAAAGCCCGGTCACTGACTCCGGGGCAGGGAGGGAGTCGGGTGTGGTTTTAGTGGGTAAAAATTCCATACGCTGATGTGTCCAGACCAGTGTCTTTTGACGATTTTCACCTCCTGAAAAAAAGAGACAGACAGACAGACCCACATTGAACCGACTTTAATAAGGTTTTGTTTTGCAAGCAAAACCTTAAAAATGCCCTTTTTTGCAATGAAACCGAAAAACTCCAACTGTCGCATTTACGAACTAGCATCTTCTTCAAACTAAGGTCAGTGGGGTAATTTGTGATCAGGGCGCGAGAGAGAAAATCTCGGCTCGGGGTGAAAACGCGAAAAACGCATTATACAGGTTTTCCTCTTTTTCTTTAACTTTTGTCCTGCGCACAAGCGCGTTTAGCTCGTCGTGATAGATTGTGCCATTTGGTTCTGTTATTTGCCCGATCTAGATGCAGTCGCAAGCCTTTTAAATCCTCATGTAATGTATCATGCCATAGCTATTTCGGCTGCTCTTTTGGTCGTTTACCATCGACTTATTGACACGATCGATGCAGCCCTATATCGATCGCGCATATCCTCATTGCTCCATTACCGCGTGACACCGTTCATTGTCTTTTGTAGAACAACACTCAGAATCACAGAGGATGACAAGGCGGACGACACTACGGTAAATTTTAGATTTTTGAACGCCACTTCATCCAGGTTGCGTTTATGCATCAAGCAATTCCATAACGCAGTTCTCCTTTGCCGGATAGCATTGACCCAAGATATTTAAATAGCTCAGTTCTGGGCAAGTCACTGCCGTTGACAGTGATTGTCCCTCTTTCATAGGGATCCGTCTACAAAAATTCACTTTTGTTTAGATTCAATCTAAGACCGTGTTGCATCAAGCGATCATTCCATTTTTGGACAAGTTTCTCGAAATCATTTTTGCTATGTGATGCTAGGAAAACGTAATCTGCATAAAGCAGTGTATAGGGCGCTAGATGTTGAACATCTCGTGTGACAGTATCCATAACACGGACAAAAGGAGTGGTGAACGGTTGCTTCCTTGATGAAGACCGACAGAAACATGAAGCGGCTTTGATACACTTGGCGCACTTGGAACTTTACTCTCGCAGGGTAACAATTTAAACCAGCGCACGAGCTTTACTAGTACTACGTGTTGTCGTAGAGAAAACCGGATGAGTTCGTGTGGCACACGGTCAAATGTTTTCTCAATGTGAAGAAGGCGATGCTTCCCATATTGTTTTACCATGCGGTTACTAATGCACCGCAGTTCTTGTGAAACTTGGCTTGATTCAGTGTTATTTGAACATTTGTCAAGTATGAGTTTAAAAATCTTTGTGGTATCGGACGGTAACAGGGTCGGACGGCAATTTGAACATTCTGCTGCACTGCCTTTCTTTTCCCACATTGGTGCTTTCTTGGCAGGCAGATATTATTCTACCTTCCTCAATAATCCGATTAAAGAATTCATTGTGCCACAATCTTAGGTCCCAGAGCTCGGATACAATGCCGTCAGGTCCATTTGTTTTCTTACTGGGCTTGGTGGCCCCGAATGTTGCGTAGGCCATCTTGTGGATCGTGTCTTTATCTTCGTTCCACGATTCTTGCACATCTGCAATGGTAATCGTTGGTAACCGCGTAAGTGAAATCACTTTTTCTTTCGTGCCACGAAATCGCCACCATATAATACGCGGGGGCCAGTGCATTCCCTAAATTATTTTATCGGTGGCTTGATTCGCAAGGCAGCAATCAACCGTCGATGTTGGGGTGTGATAGTCTCATAGGGAAGGGCTTTATGGTCAGTGGTGGTGGTAAAATGTCGGCGCCTTTTGAGAATATAGTCGATTGGCGTGTTACTATTCTCGCTATAAAATGTAGAAAGATGAAACAGTCATCTGATGGCCCATGCATTCAGAAATGCCAGGTCATGGGTGTCCGCAACATTGACGATATGCCGTTTCGCATCATGGCTTCTGTGACCGTCTGCCTTTTCAACCACCAGATTATTAACGTCGCCTGCAATGACATCATCAGCAGGCACGTTACAGGTCTTTACTTCGAGAAGTTTCCCCAAGACACCCTTCCTGGCATCAGGTCTGTGGTGTGTACGCGGAGAAGGAGTAAATAGTACGATCAGGTGATATTGGTGAGCTTCATCAGCTTCATCAGAGTGAGGTGAACGCCCTAGCATTTCTTCGAGATTTAGGATCTCTCAACATAATCATTAAAAAAATATCTTCAGCTCTGGCCAAGCTCTGGTGAATAAGGCGGATTTGCGCTTAATATCATATAATTCGTAGTTATGTTGTGTTCTGCGAATAATATAAAGGAGCACATAACATCTGCGAACCGCTTCGGTCACGCTGCTCCCAGGGCAGAGGTGAGGCAACGTCTGACGGCGTGCCTCTGCCCTGGTAAGAAGCCGTCATTGCCTGACGATCATTTTGTTTTTACCAACTTTCACCAAGAGAGATCAGGTAGGTTTAAACACAGTGAAATAGCTACAAACGGTGCTTTATTTATCTTCTTCTCGAATCTTAGCATTTTATTTTTGTTTTACTGAGGATAGTACAAACTACTTGCCTCAAACCCTCCTTCTTTACCTGGGCTTGAGACCAACATGCTATGTAAATAACACGGTGGAGTTTGTGAAGATTACATTGGTATGGGGTGAAAATTATGCGGGTTCCATGTTATCCCCCTCTTCCGCTAAAATTTCCATTCTGCAAAGCCGATAAAAATTCCGGGCCCGGGAGAATCTCCGTTTTCACCTCCCTTTTCATCAGGCCTGCATGTTATGCACAAATTAAACCATCAAAAGTTTAACAGGTTCAGTTGTCACCGTATGATACAAGTCACATATCAGTCTAGGTATAATGAAATACTAGCAAATGCAATGCAACACCTTGCACATGCAGCTGAGTAAGCAGCTTGCAATTTGACCGTTTATAAAAATTCCATAATATGGCAAAAATGCAGACGACAGGTCAGCACTTTATTTTGAATAAATTAGCGACTGATATGTGGTTTCTCGCAGTCCGTTCTCGATACCATTAGCTGTAATGCTGTCCGTGGAGTTTTGAAATTGTTTTGTTAATAAATTG
The DNA here is from genome assembly GCF_905115235.1 of Hermetia illucens. NCBI lineage: Eukaryota > Metazoa > Arthropoda > Insecta > Diptera > Stratiomyidae > Hermetia > Hermetia illucens. Next base: position 86,118,527 of record NC_051852.1, on the reverse strand, counting down.
TGTAAAGTACAAAGTGTTTGTTTTCCTAATTGTGGATTATCACAAGTGAAATTTGGACAACTTCTTTTTTTCGCGAGTCGTAAGGCCACAACGAAACTGGCGCAGTCGGTCAACTTGGTAAATCGGGAAGTGATTATTCGCGAAGAATAAGCCGATAATAAGAACAATAAAACATAAGTTTGTAAATCAAATATAGTGTTCGAAAAGAACCAATTGATTACAAACCTTAATAAATCAATTAGTAAATTTTGTAAATTAAAAATAGTGTTCGCAAAGAACCTTTTGATTGCAAAACCTAAAAACACACATTGTAATCATAGTAAGTGTTCGCGAAGAACCAGTTGATTACAATTAATTAAACAATTAACGTATTACCTAATTACACGCAGCTAAAATCATTATATTGCAAGTACAGGAACTCACCCAAACTGTTTTAAATTATATGGTGAGACTGCCATATAAGCTTGCTCATTTTTAATAACAACAATAATATAAAGAGTGAAAGTGCTTAGCGAATGCTTAGCAGCAAAAAGAGACGGTGCCATAAATTTGACGTGACAAGGAACATTGAAAATCAGGAAGAAATGGCAGAACAAGTTCAACATTTGCAACACCAAATTCAGGAACGAGAACAACAAATCCATCAGTTGGCAGAGGCATTAGAACGGTTAACACAACAACAACAGTCGGCGGAAAATAGACACAGGATCATGAAGGAGATCCAGTTCATGAGTTGTTTTACGGGCAGTGGCCCAGTTTCCGTTAATGCATTTATCAAAAACGTGGAGTACTACCTGAACGACATAACCGACCCAAATGCAAGGAAAGCAGCAACAAGGGCAATATACCAGGAAAAAATCCAAGGGGAGGCGAAAAATGCTGTTATGGGTTTACCTGAACCCGACAACTGGGATGACATTAAAAGCAGCCTGAAACTACGGTACAGACCGGAACTGGAACCGGCGGAAATTTACCGACAAATTACCAACCTGCGAGGAGATACGGTAAGCAATCTTGCTATCGATATACTAAATTTAAAATATAAGGCTGAGGAAATTATATTGTATTATGAGAATGATATGAATGTAGACCTAAATAGCGCTGAATCCCTATTGGTAAATGTTGTCAAAGAAATGACACAGGGTGTATTGTTAGAGAAAATTTATTTTCTAAAAAGTGTAAATGAAATTGTAAAAATCATGAGAGAGAGACGTTTCGAAGATAGTTGTATCAGACCAGAATTCCGGAAAACTGACGTGTCTAGCTATAATAACCATTTCAATAATAAAAAGTACAAAAATAAATTTCGAAAAAATTGGAGTTAAAATAATTCTCAAGATAATCCAAAATATCAAGGAAATCCTAGCCAAGACATCCGACAAAACGACCAAAACACTGATAACAGACAATACAACAACAGGGAGGAATACAATGTTAGTAATTCCAACTCACAAAATACGAACGAAACCCGTAATCACAACCCTTCCAGAAAATTTAAAGCCAACTATAGACAAGGTAATTCACGTCAATATTCGAATACTCGAAAGCATCAGCAAGTAGAGCCCATGGAGGTGGATAATATCCAAAACACCTCATTGCGAAAGCCCTCTAGTAACTCACGGCAACCTTCCGAACTTGATAGTAACTCGAACGAAGGAGGCCAATTTTTTATCAATTAGTCTCGGATGAGTTACCCTTAATCAAGATTACAATAGACCAATCAAAATTTATAGCTTTGGTAGATACAGGGTCATCCTTTAGTTTAATAAACGAGAAACTAAAGCAATTTCAGAAAATAAAAATCAAACCAATACAATTCCGCACAATTACAAACATAGATGTAATTAATTTCGAGGTGCATACACCTTCACCAATCGAAATCAATGCCCCACGAGGATTTAAAGTTCGCTGGAAGGTTAGGGATTTAGGAGAAAGGAAATATGATTTTATTATAGGGATGGATATACTTAACCAGTTGGAAACGATAATAAACTTGAAAATAAAACTGTTACCCTTAATGGTCAAGTAATCCAAATGGTAAATAAACCTTATCCGGTGAAAGAGATATGTTTCCTTGAAGCTACAAGTCCTGATTACCTTAGTCGACTGAAATTAAACCATTTAAACCAAGAAGAAAAGCGAGAAATCTTAAAATTAATCAAACAATTTGGGGAGATATTCTTTAAAGAAGGTGGCAAACTCACCAGCACACCAACTACATATAATGCATGACATAAAAACAACGACAGACCAGCAGATAAATGCTAAACTGTATCGCTATCCGCCCAAGCACGAGGAAGAAGTGCGACGCCAATTAACGGAAATGGAGTCACAGGGCATTATAACAAAGATCCGTTCAAAATACTCAAGCCCTCTGATTGTCGTCCCTAAGAAGACGGACAACTCAGGAAAACCTAAATATCGTATAGTAATCGATTATAGAAGGTTAAATGAGGTAACGGTGGACGACAAGTTCCCGTTGCCTAATATCGACTCAATTTTGGACAAACTAGGGAGGGCACAATATTTCTCCACGATAGACCTAGCGAAAGGCTATCATCAAATTTTAATAAAACCAGAAGATCGGCATAAAACGGCATTCGTTACTCCTCACGGACTATGAGTTGCGTATGAGTTCGTTAGGATGCCGTTCGGCCTAAAAAATGCGCCCGCCACCTTTCAGAGGCTTATGAACGACATTTCACGAAATTTTATAAATAAAACCTGTGTTGTGTACCTAGACGATGTGCTTGTATTTAGCACAACGTTACAGGAACACATTAAAAATTTAACAGACATATTTAAGGTTCTAAAGGAACACAAATTGAAAGTCCAAGTCGACAAATGTGCTTTCATGCAGCACGAAACAACCTTTTTAGGGCACATAGTTACAAAGGATGGTTTTAAACCTAATCCTGCGAAGATTGAGGTCATTAGAAACGTACAACTATCAAAAACGACGAAACAAATTAAGAGCTTTTTGGGTCTTACAGGATTTTATCGAAAGTTCATTCGGGACTACGCCAAAGTAGCACAACCAATGATAAAATACCTTAAAAAAGAGGCTAAAATCAATACCAAAGATCCAAACTATGTAGAGGCTTTTGAAAAACTTAAAAGCCTGATTTGTTCTCCACCTATTCTTCAGTTTCCGAATTTTGATAAGCAATTCCATTTAACAACAGACGCCTCTAATTATGCGATTGGTGCCGTACTATCACAGGAAGGACATCCAGTGTGTTTCGCGTCAAGAACGTTAAATAAGCATGAAAGAAACTATTCGGCCACAGACAAGGAGTTCTTGGCCATTATGTGGGCAGTGAACTACTTCAGGCCTTACCTTTACGGTAATAAATTCATATTATTTACGGATCACCAACCAATAAAATTCTTACACGCAAAGTATAAAGGAAAAGAATTATCCCCGCAACGGTGGCTCCTGAGACTAGGGGAATACCAATTTAGCATACAATATTTAAAGGGAAAAGAAAATCATGTCGCTGATTTTCTGAGCAGGCTTAAACAAACAGATGCAGATGAGGAAATATCAAGCAAATTATTAAGCCGTACAAACTCATATTCGGAGTTGCCAGAGCTGTTTAACATGGAAGACGAAGATGACGTCACTATGGCAACAGTCCACTCTGCAGACGAAGAGTTACTTGGCCACATCCCTATCAAAGAGGAGATAGTCAACAAGTAAAAGACTCAAATAATCCTTACTAATGATAAAACTAGAGAAATGGAGGTGATTCATAACAAACGGATAATATATATTGCAGAATATGACTTCGATAATCTATCTGACATCTTCAAACGCTACATTAAAAAGGGTACCACTGGAATTTTCTCTGAAATATCGGATCGAAAATACAATTTAGTCCAAGAAAAACTTAGGGAAATGTACTCAAACGATAATCAAATAAAATTTGTTAGATGCGCATTTAGAGCAGAGGATATGCGAAGCGAAGTAGAGGCCGTCAGGCAAATTTCCCTATATCACGTTAAAGAGAGTCTGCACTCTGGCATCCAGGAGACGTTCAATGCGATAAAAAATAAAATCTATTATCCTAAATTATTAGAGCTAATAAATATCGTAATCAACCAGTGTGAAGTATGTCAAGAAATAAAGTACGATCGCCGACCAACAAAACCCAAATTTCTATATAGTGAAACCCCAAAAGATCTAAACGAAATTATACACATAGACATATATACCATTATGAAACATAACTTTTTAACAGTAATAGACAAATTCTCAAAATTTGGAACAGTTTACTACCTGTCAGATAAAAATCATATGACGATTATAGAAAAATTAGAGGAACATTTTACAAAATTTGGAAACCCTAAAAAGTTAGTCGCTGGAAACGAGTGTAATCTTGATAAAAGATTTCCTACAGAAGGAGGATGTCGAAATGCATCTAACTAAACCGCATAGCCATACAGATATAGAAAGGTTCCACGAGACCTTAGTAGAAAAATTCAGGATTATCTATAATCTGAAGAATGGATTGTCCCCGCGGCGAATTATCCAACAAGCGGTAAGGAACTATAATGAGCGGTTTCATTCGTCAATTAAATGTACACCTACGGCAGTACAGCGACATAAAATTGATTTTGAAAAGGTATTCACAAATTTAAAGGAATCAAAGAACAAATGGTTAGAAAAATGTAACAAAAACCGAGAAGACTATGCCGAAAATAGAAGTACGGGATTTATAAAAAACTACAAGGCTACGCGGCAAAATCATCTGCCGAAATTCAGAAAATCAAAACTGGACAATGTACACCCAGTTAACATAAAAAAGAAACCGAAATTTTGCAATGAAGACGCTCCAGAAAAAGAATGGATTTTAACCACCGAAGAAGAAAAAATAATTGAAAAAGCAATAAATGGTGACGCTCAAGACGAGGTTTTGGCATCAAAATTTAAAATAGACATAACACGGGAAGACATAAGAACGTTGATGGAAGGAGAATGGCTCAACGACAATATAATTAATTTCTATCTGAAACTTTTAGAAGATCGAAGTAAACAGGAAGACAACTTAAATCTGCCAAAAATATACTCCATGAACACATTTTTCATCTTACGTTTATTGGAAGCAGGATACCAAGCGGTCCGTAGATGGACACGCAAAGTAGATATATTCTCTCACGATATTATATTGGTCCCTGTGCACGTTAACAATAACCATTGGTGCATCACAATCATCGATTTGAGGCACAAAACCATAAAATACTATGATTCACTAGGTAACACTAACCAAGTAGTTCTGAAAGCCTTGAAAGAATATTTAGAACAAGAATCATTAGATAAACATAGTAAAATACTGGATATGTCGGAATATACAATAGAGAATGTTGCTGATGCACCACGTCAAAGTAATAGTAGCGACTGTGGAGTTTTCAGCTGCATGATTGCAGAATATGCCAGTCAAGATCGTAAAATCACGTTTACACAAGAGGACATGCCCTATTTCAGAAAGAAAATGATAATTGAAATCATTCAAGGCAAATTATTTTTTTAATTCTACAGGTTTTTATGAGGATATTGTTCCTAATACTCATTCTTTTCACCCCAGTAAGAGGGGCACTGAACATATTCGAGTTATCGGAGCAACGAGGTTTTGCCGAAATCCAATTAAATAAAGTCGATATAGCTAATGAAACATCTTTAATTATACATGTCGTAAATACAACAGAAATTTTAAATCTTATAAATAGCTTTTCTCAAAATATAAAACATTTGGACGTAGAACACCAAAAACCACTGTTTATAGAACTTGACCATCTAAGAAATAAAATTAATACGTTAGTTCCCCAAGTAAATAGAAGAAAAAGAGGGTTAGCTAATATAGTAGGCAGTGTACAAAAGTGGTTGTTCGGGACTATGGACGAACAAGACAGACGGGATATTGAAGAACACTTCCAGACTACTGACATAAACAACCATAATACAATTAACGCAATAAACCAACAAATAACAATAAACAATGTATTCAATGAAACCATTCACCAGCTAAAAAATACAATAGAATCGGATCGAAAAATAATTTTATCTCGATTTAATAGTTTGTCGAATTTTACAATCACAAACAACATATACTATGATCAACTTTTTAAAGTTCAAATATTGAAGAGTAGAATAGAACACATTCAAGATAACGTTATTTCGGCTAGATACGGCATTCTACACCCGAATATTTTGACAGATGAGGAAATTAAAAAATTTAATATCGATGTACATAAGTTACAATATATAAAGTTGGGAGTAACGAAATCTGTGAATAACCTTTTAATTTTTGCATTAAAGATTCCTACCAATTTTGTAACGGTACAACTCAAAAGAATTGTCGCTTTGCCGAATGAAAACCAAAAAGAAATTGACTTCCCATCTGAAACAATCTTTACATATAAAACCATTGTATATAGATACGAAAGTTTGAAAACATTAAACGAATTAGATGTAAGCAAACATTGCATATATAGTCAAAGTTGTGAATTAATACGAAATAATAATACAGAGATTGTAGAAATTGATGATTAAAATTTGATATTGTTTGATTAAAAATGGATACAATTTGAACTTACATCAAAATTGTGATGAAAGAAGCTTAGTAATTAAGCAGAATGCATTAATTCATTTTAGCAATTGCTCAATTAAGATTCGGGATCACTACTTTTCAAATACAAAACAAATATTTAATGAAAGATTTTACTATCCATCAAACGAAAATTTTACAAACTTTAACGACAAAATCGCCCTGGATGAACTCATTGTAAAACATACAGATAATATCCAACAAATTAAAGAACTATATTTTCATAAAAAAAATTTCATATATATTTAATATAAGTTTTATAGTGATCCTGACAATTTTAGCATACGGAATTTTTACCTACCTGAGGAAAGAAAAACAGTGTAAAATAGTTTTAGATAATAGAATTCAGGAGAATTCTAATCCAAAGGGGGGAGAAGTCACATATCATTCTAGGTATAATGAAATACTAGCAAATGCAATGCAACACCTTGCACATGCAGCTGAGTAAGCAGCTTGCAATTTGACCCTTTATAAAAATTCCATAATATGGCAAAAATGCAGACGACAGGTCAGCACTTTATTTTGAATAAATTAGCGACTGATATGTGGTTTCTCGCAGTCCGTTCTCGATACCATTAGCTGTAATGCTGTCCGTGGAGTTTTGAAATCGTTTTATTAATAAATTGTGTAAAGTACAAAGTGTTTGTTTTCTTAATTGTGGATTATCACAAGTGAAATTTGGACAATTTCTTTTTTTTCGCGAGTCGTAAGGCCACAACGAAACTTACACGCACCACTTAAATTCTCTTAGCTCGTTACCCAACCGGAATTAGTTAGAACCGCATGTGCAACGCCAGCATCGCAGTTTTGAGCTAGAGATTCCTAGCATGTGTACAAAACCTTAATAAAATCAATTCCCTGTGGCTGTCATGCATATGGCTACATCAATTCAGGGCAGAATACAATGAGTTGCATATATGTATTTGAGTAGAGTTTGAAGGGCGACTCCCCATGATGCAAAAGGGGCACCATTTTTTTTCTCATGTATCCGTATTATGTATCAAATGAAAAGTCTCACTTAGTATTTTCGCAAGCCATTTTAACTTGCTTGGAAAATAAGTATGTAACGGAGGAGGAAGTATAAATTAAAAGTTAGACAGGCCCCATTTTCGGAAACTCTCAATATCAAAACTACTTTTTCGCAATCACAATAATGCATCTATATGGAGTCTAAGGCTCAAGACATATCCCATTCCGATATCTACTCAAATAAACTTAATAATAGTATATAATTAAATTTTTGAAATTAACCGGAAAACTCCCTTAAATTCAACCTAGAGTAGCTAATTTCGCAGTAGCATAAATAATAGTGGGGCACATGGTACTGTTAGTTTCCAAATATGGTCATATGGGGTATCAAATAAAAGGGCTCGATATTAGTTTTGAAACATAGGGGAGTGAGCTCAACATGTATGCCCCAAAAAGTGAAACAGGTTTTCTTCTTAGAACTTATCTAACCGAAAAATTTGATTAATCACAATAGTGCATCAATCTAAGCTTCAAAGTGCATCCCATTCTGTTCAAGTAAAACTAATAATGGCATATTACACTATTTGAGAAATTTACCATAAAAATAGTGCGCACTGAACGGTATCCGGGCTAGACCTGGCTTAGTAAGGAACTCCAGACATCCCGTTTTGCGTCGAGGTCCACCAATTCGATATCCCTAAAAGCTGTCTTGTGTCCTGATCGCCCCATCTGAGGCAGGGTTAGCCACATCATCGTTTTCTACCACAGATATTGTCTTTATAGACCTCGCCTCTTCATGGTATCGCTCATAGATTTCACTGTTATAGAAGCTGCGGAATCGTCCACCCTCATGAACGGCGCCAAAAGTTCTTCGGAGGATTCTTCTTTTGAACGCGGCCAAAAATTATCAATTTTTCTTGCTAGGAACCTATGTGTTCGAGGAACACATGAGGACTGGCAAGATTAGTGTTTGTACGGTAAGAACTTTGATCCTATTGTGGGACGTTTCGACCGAAATAGTTTTGGTGAGCTAAAATAAGCTCTGGGGGCGGATTTCATCATCATAGCTGTTATCGGTTATGATTTTCGATCGATAGGAGAAGTTATCAACAGTCTCAAAATTGTAGTCTCCTATCTTTATTGTTCTCGTTTGATCAGTACGATCCGTGATCCGCACGAACTTTTTTTATGAAAATTTTGAATCATGCATTGAACTACTTTTAGTATTTTTTTATTAAAAAATATTTCAGTTATATTACAAATGTTAGTAAAAGATATGTATTTTTATTTTGATGTTTTGCAGTGACCAAAATTGTGAGCTGAAGGCTCTGAATAAAAAAATGCCGATGTCAAATTTGATAAAAAATATGCACTTTTATAAAATGGTGGCCAGTAAAATAAATTTTTCCATTTTTAGCTAAAAAATGTTCGTTTTTAAAATTTTGAGAAAACAAAAGCTTGTTAAAATCGGTTTACTATTTGTCCGTGTATCTGTCTGCCTTTTTAAGGTTTTCTGTGAAACAAAACATTATTAGAATCAAGTCGATGCCTGTCTGCCTGTCCGGCTGTCTGTCACACCCGATTTATTCGGAAAAGGCTGCACCGATTGTCACCAAAATTGGTAAGAGCGTATGATGCGTTGTTCCCTTTACATGCAACAAGTGACGCCATTTTCTGTTAAGTTTAAGGGTGGAGGCTCCCCATACATGTGAATGGAGGGTGCAAATTTTTTTTCATAAAATGAGGCCATGTGGGGTATCAATTGAAGGGGCTCAATTAGTACTTTTCAAAACTGGTCACATATTTGATATCGGGTGAAACATAGGGGAGTGGGGTTTAAAGCCCCTAAAAGTGTAACTGGTCTCATTCTCAGAACCTGTCCAACCGAAAATCTGAAAAAATCACAGTGGCTCATCTCTATGAAATCTAGGCCTCAAAATACATCCGGTTCCGATATTTACACAAATAAAGTTTATAATAATAATATATTTCCACATACTTGCTAACCCCCCAGAAGTATAATATTCGATATCGCATAACATAACGCACAATTGGGTCAAGCTTGAAGAAAATCCAACAATTATTAACAAAGTTATAGGGGGTGAAACTTTCCTATTTTTTATAAATTTCGATCATTCTACAACATGTATGACGTCATCATCAATATCACAACGAAGTAAGTTCATATGAATGGGGTCGGAAAGAATTATTTTATAGGTATTATTTTATGGCTAGGTATTTATCGACATCATGGGAAGAACCACCCGAGACGTTCAAACTGCCTTCATCCAGATCGAGCAGGCGGCGCGAGATCTTGGGCTGCACATCAATGAAGGCAAGACAAAATACATGCTGGCAACGTCAGCACCGAAGACGAATCAACCAACAACATCAAACCGCACTGGTCAAACACAAACACGAACAAGAATAAGGATAGGGGAATACAACTTTGAGACCGTTGACAATTTCTCCTATCTAGGGTCGAAAATCACAACCGATAACAACTACGATGATGAAATCCGCGCACGGTTGTTGTCAGCCAACAGAGCCTACTTCAGCTTACAAAGACTGTTCCGCTCGAAACGTCTCACCATAGGGTCAAAGCTCTTACTGTACAAGACTATGATCTTGCCAGTCCTCATGTATTCCTCGGAAACTTGGGTTCTTAGCAAGAAAAATTGCGAACTCTTGGCCGCGTTCGAGAGAAGAATCCTCCGAAGAATTTTTGGCCCCCTACATGAGGATGGACGATTCCGTAGCCTACACAATGACGAAATCTATGAGCGATACCATGACCGTCCGGTTGTGGATAAAATCCGGCTCAATAGGTTACGGTGGGCGGGTCACTTAATCCGTATGGATGAAGATGATCCCGCCCGGAAAGTCTATAAGGGCAATATCTATGGTAGGAAAAGAAGACGAGGCAGACCCTGCCTAAGATGGAGCGATGGCGTGGGTCAGGACGCCAGATAGCTTTTAGGGATATCGAATTGGTGGACCTCGGCGCAAAACCGGGATGTCTGGAGTTCCTTATTAAGGCAGGCCTAGACCGGATACCGGTTGTTGCGCCGTTGATGATGATGATGATGAGGTATTTATATATGTAGTATATGGGTGCTAACGAAGTTTGCGGGTAGTGTCTAATTCAGATAGATGTGTTTGTACTTTAAACCAACCGTATTTAATATACATACGTGCTATATATGTGCATATATATGTTTTTGTGCCCGAAGTGAATCGGAAATATGGGTACAATCAATTTGTGTACGTGCATTTATATGTACAGTAGTCGGAAATAAGCAGTGTGTTTGTTTAGGGTGTGGATAATGTCTATGGCTGTAATATGTACGTATGGCTTGTAGTTTGGAAAAATATGAAGTATTTTGTTGGAATTGTAGCTAATAGGGATAGAAAAATGTGCGTTGAAGTTCCTTACATAAGATGAACACAAAACTTTTATACCCGACGCGCGAGCTTCCGATATTCCGACTTGTTTTTTGTATGGTCGGTGGAAAGCTTCAAAAGCTACCGTTGACTTCTGTCATGCTAACCATATGTGGGACTTTTATCCACTACAACCACCTCCCTTTCTATCCACTCTCCCCGCAGGATTGCCATATGGTATTACATCGCGGGGCAGGATCAGTATTTAATTGCTATTCTTGATGGTGATCCTCTCTTTCTTCCCTCCAATCTCTTCCTGGCGTAGTACTCTAGATATTCTTCTTTGCTTGTTATAACGCTTTCCAGATCTCAATCATCATATTCTCTATGATCTCAAACTCAGCATATTCTCTATGTTTTTCGCTGATAAGTGGATGTTGGTTACCGCTTCCATTTCCGTTCTGTATGATACCAACCTTGGGCAGTCGAAGAATACATGTTCCGCATCCTTCATTACATACTCGCAAATCGGGCAGATTAGCGAATCATCATGATCAAATCGCTGGAAGTATCCTCGATAACCACCATGTCCGGTTAGAAACTCCATCAAGGCGAGGCCCACGTTATCATGCGTCCGTTTAGTCCAGCTTTCGACTTTCGGTATCAACCTATGAGTTCAGTAGTCTTTCTTGCTCTCGTCAGTGCAGTCCGCGAGCCGTGTGATGGTGCTGAACCTAAAACCTCTCGAATCCGTAGGGCTTCAATCGCCAAAATATCGACGGGCATCATCCCAGCTATTATACATGCTGCGTCGCCGGATCTCGCTCGGTATGCGTAGCATGTTCAGAGGAGGCTAAGTTGATAAGCGGCTGCTGCTTTTCCTCTATTGTTAATATTACCTACCACCATTGCCCATACAGGTTCTGCGTAAAATAACATCGAAGTAACCAATCTTGAAATGAGTTGTCGACGGGTTTGCCTAGGGCCCCGATATTCAATAGCATTCAATCGATCAACAAGCTCATGTTAGATGCCTTTGTAGCTGCATATTGCAGATGTTGCCTGAAGTTCAACATCTGATTAAAAATCACCTCGAGATATTTGAAAGCAGGCTGGGATTGTATAATTTTGTCCCCGACTTTAATCTTAATAGACGCATTCTTCCTGCATGCATGTGCATGATCAGTACTTATTCTGCTTTGCGCTCTGCGAGTCCAACCACGACTTTATCTGCCATATTGCTTTATTGGCGTATATTTCGACGTCGTCCACATGATGTACTACGACCGTAACACCAATGGAGGTGACACTGCAGTCGAAGACGCAACATTAGCACTCCGTTATGAATTATGTTTGACACTAAAGGAGCGAGGACTAACCTTTTGAGACACCATCGGTTGTTCGGTATTCTTCAGGGCCTCCATATGAGTCTGGCAAGTGCCGCAATGACTTCTTTCCACCTCCCCGAGTGGAAGGGATTTTTTACGTCGAGGGTTATCATCGCAGAACATTGTACGACGATGGTTCGCCTAGTGACATTTTTGGCTTGGGGATGAGTGTAAATTTTTGTTTCTTGCACTAAGCAGGAAAAATACCCTTCTTTCAAGCACGCAGTAAACACTTGTGCGAAAGTTTTTAGGACTATCTCTATCTCTATATAAGCTGGGAACTTTGTTCCTGGCCGATTCTAATACTTCTTCGTCGCTTATCTTTGGTACTTCATCGGGGTTGACTTGAACGCTCTTTCCGAGCGCCGTCGTTAATATTCTAAGGAAATAAGACGTTAATTGTGTCGTTCAGCGACTGAGAAAGTATATTCGGTGGACAACGCCTTCCCTTGGTTGATACCGTAACTGTATTGTATGCGCCATCCTAAGGGTTAGAGTTAGCTTGCCTGCAGAACTGTTTGAAATGGATGGTTTTACCCTTTGCGATGGCAGTTTGGAGTTCTTTCCCGGCAATCCTGTATAGTTGGTGTAGTTCCTCATATTCTGGTCTGTTTCTGCGGCTTTGGCATCGCCTTCTCGCATTTAAGCATACTTTGCGATATTCGTTGATTTCGTCATTCCACCGGAAATTTGGTTTTCGCTTCTAGGATCCTATTCGCCGCGCCACGGAAGCGTCACAGGTCAACTGCATTCGCTCCAGAATCTATGCAGCCATATCCATTGTACTCCCCGGCAAATTCGTACCTTGTAACAATACCCTCCGAAAATGTTTCTTCATCCAACTACCCAAAAATCTGAGAAATCACGCCACTATAAGGCGCCTATTGAAACAATATTTTGGGTTTTTTAGAAAGCTTCTCACCTAAGATGAACACAAAACCTTTATACTCGAAACCCCAGCTTCCGGTATTCCGACTTGTTTTAAGGTAGCTTTTAAACTCACTTTCCGGAAAGTTTAGCATTTTAACATTATTGCTGTACAAACTAACAGAGGTAGTTTCTTCATGGGGTACGCGGGTGCATTCCAAGTCCTATCTTCATAAGTGATTATTTCAACACAGAATTTTTACCATTCTTTCGTTTTAATTAACGGCATTTTAATTAACTTATCTTTAATGGGGAAGCACATACACAACGTGGAAACTTGTCTATTATTACCGTATAAAATTGTGCTTGAAAAGTTGGAAAAAAATATTTCAACAGTCTATTTTGTATTGTTTAAACTTTCCTCCATTCCAGAACTAATTATTGACTGTAACAGGCAGAGTAACTGCATATTTTATAGAAAAAATTCGCAGTATGGTATGCATCGTTGCGACAGATATTCTGATAATTTCGTGAAATTCCCATTGCTTGGAAAACTTTCCTAATTATGATGATGATAAGCTCAACCTTCAGTGAATGCCTGAATATTATGAAAAGTGAAAATCTTCTAATTAAAATTATCCACTTTTTTCTTAAAGCTCGTCAGTTTGCTCAGAATAAATGATGTGACGGAATATTTCGAGCATACTTTGGTTCATCGTTATCGCCAACCGAATACAATGCAGAATTGAACCAAGGAATTTGTAGTCCTTATGATTATATGTACATACATATTTGAGGGAATTTAGGAATTCGAATGGATATGTCCGTAAGTATGAAGGAATGCTTGCTACGTTAACATTCCATGACATCAGTACCGTTGCCATAAGTTATTTCTCAGCCTTTGGGGCGTGCATAACTCGAGCTTTCTCTGAAACTCCATCCTTCCTTCCTTCCTTCCATCTGAAAGCTGAAATTTTCACTAAAAAAATGTGCCCTCACATGCTCATAAATGTCGTTCAAGTATTAAAGCTTATCCGCACCGGACGCGAAAAAGTTCTGAAAAACCCAAGTCATGCCTTCATACATATGTAGGATATATATTAACTGTCGAAAAATCTACTACATGACATTAAAGCCAATTTGTATTCCAGCTGACTTTAATCAAAGCAATTTGTCTAGACACCTTCTACAATTTGTTAGGCACATTATGATAGGACTTTGTGTGGAATACATTAACTTGTAATTTCGCCTTACAAGGATACTGAGCTAAGTTAAACATTATGTTTAGTTTGGCTGTTTCCGTACACGCACTCAGAGCCTATTTATACCTGGATAAACTTGGTGACTCAATCCTTGTTGCTGTACTTTTATTTTAGGTAATCTGATGAAATGATTTGTGGGTGGAATATAATGGCTTTATTGTCAACGTTACCCAGCACATTTTCTATTTAAATTAATGAAGTCAGGAGAAACATTGGTGTTAGGTAAGCGTAAATCTTGAAAGACCTAATGCATGTACATTTAACATCATTTCTAAGATGTGTTACAAATGACAGGGGTGGCATTAATGAAGATGAAGCGTGTTATCTAGTTAAGATTAGTTAGTGCTATGACTGTTTGGAACATATCATGCCAGCAAGCTCAATTTACAATCGAATTCTGATTAGCTTTATATCCCTTATTTTGACAGGAATTGTGTATATGACAGACGAATTGTCTGTGCAAATTGTGAAAATGTAGTTCTGATGTAACACCAGAGATGTACTTCGGGGTGGCATTGAACCTTTGTCACCCCGTTTATACTTTGTGGAAGGAAGAAGTAGGGGCAGCCAGCTGAATTTTATTTGTAATCTTGGGTGAATACTTTGAAAACAACAGATATACATCTTACTCACTAGTCGTAACATTCAGTGTGTCTAAATCGGCAGAGCACGCCAGCCGTGGAGGCTTGGCAACATCATTGCCATGTACAGTAAGAGCTTTGAACCAATGATGAGACGCTTCGAGCGGAACAGTTTTTGTAAACTGAAATAGGCTCTGTTAGCGGCCAACAACCGTGCGCAGATTTCACCGACGTAGCTGTTATCGGTTGTGATTTTCGACCCTAGATTGGAGAAATTATCAATGGTCTCAAAGTAGTAGCCTCCTGTATTTACTCTTCTCGTTTGACCAGGGCGATTTGATGTTGTTGGTTGGTTGGTTTTTGCTCGAGGCAGTTTGTACGTCTCGCGTTTTTCTTCCCATAATGTTGATATCATCAGCATAGGCTAGTAGTTGGGTGGGCTTAAAGAACATAGTGTCTCTTGCATTTAACTGGGCATCACGGACCACTTTTTTCCGGTTAGGTTAAAGAGGACGCATGATAGGTTATCCCCTTGTCTTATACCGTTGTTGACGTTGAATGGTCTTGAGAGTGATCCTGCTGCTTTTATCTCGCCTCGCACATAAGTTAAGGTCAACCTAGTCAATCTTATCGATTTCGTCGGGATACCGAATTTTCTCATGGCCATATACAGGTTTCCTCTGGCTATGCTATCATAGGCGACTTTAAATTCGATGAAAAAATGGCACAACGAATTTGTTGGAATATAGTTCCAACAGTTTTTCCACCGCTTGCCGCAAAGAGAAAATCTGATCTGTTGCTGATTAGCGTAGAGTGAAGCCCCATTGGAATGGGCCAATGATATTCTGGGCATATATAGCTATCCAACCTAGCAAGATAGCGAAGAATATGTTATAGATGGCATTCAGCAACCCCTATAATTGCTGCACTGTGTGATATCTCCATTTTTATGTATGGGATAGGTAATGCCTCGTTGCCATTCGCCAGGTATTGATTCGCTGTTCCATACCTTGAACATAAGTTGAAGAACCACTTGATGTAATCGTCATAATGTCGCCTCCATATGAAACCAATTCGGCTGTAATGCTAGCGGCTCCTGGCGACTCATGACTTTTAAGCCGATGAATGCCATGGACTGTTTTTTCTATACTTGGTGGTGGCAGTATTGGTCCTTCGTCTTCAGTTGGCGGGAGTTGGCAGTTAATCAAAATACTCACCCCATCACCTCAACATGCTCATTCTGTTGTTTGGTAAAATTTTGTCTCACACAAAACCTTAAAAAGATTCGGTGGGCCACGACAGCCGTATGCGAATTTACCCAGTCATGCTTCATTGGACATAAGGATAGGCTGATTTTTTTGAGATTGTTCCTTTCGGTAAGGGTTCAGCACTTTTCATCGCTGTTCCCGATACTAATGTCGAATGTTTAAGTAATTAAACCATAAGGAGGAGGAAACATTGGAATCTATCAGACGAAAAATCTGAGCAAGTTCATGATGCTAATATTTTGTATAAAGCTCAAAAATATCATCCAAATACAAAATGTTATTGTATCTATTCAGAGTTAATGAAAATACGATAGTAATAATACGTGTTCAGAATACAACTTACGCGAGGAACCAGCGGAGTTTTTTCAGATCGCTCAATGAATCCCAGCAGAGTGGCCAGATAGTACAGTGTTCAGTGACGCTGATGCCCTGCATGCTGAGTGAATCACCGCCGAAGGCACCCGCCATTCCACTACGCTTGGCAGGAGTTTTACGAATGTTACCGAAGAGGAGGTTCCGCGAGCCATAAACAGCTCGAAATACTGGAAAGGACCTTGTCTGAACCTACCTTCTCGATAAAAAGGACAGGGTGTAAGACCGCGCGGATACAAGACCGATTATTTGTTTACCAAGCCTCTACAAATTTATAATGTCCATTATTAGTGGAAAAGTCAGCTCGAAACCAACAACATTCTGTCCGATGAGCAGAAGGGCTGTCAAGTTGGGTCAGAGGGTTGCAAAGAACAACTCATTATCGACAGGCTAAGTATAGAGCAAGCAACTAGAGGCTAAAGAAACCTCTATAGCATCGCCCATACCTAGCTAACCGATTTCGTACATCTGGATTCCATTGATCCCAAACTAATAAAGTTTTTGGCGACAACCATGGAAGGGTGGCATAGCACCTCCGCCTTCGTCAGAGGATGCAAATACTTCAAAGCCTATTCGTATAAAGAGAGGTATTTTCGGGGGAAGTCGGAACCTTCAGTTCAGTGCCATGCCTGGTTTTGCATGGCACTGAACTCCCTTCCCTATCCACTAAATAGTGCTAGAGGGCATGATTTTGGAATAAAGTATGGCCTACGTGCTAAGTGCGAGCTGACACATTTGATGTACTTAGATGACATCAAGCTGTATGCTGGTATTGACTGACATGTTCAGCTGTAAAATTCGGATGGAAGTTGAATTAGACAAATGTTGAATCCAAGCTGTGCGCAAAGGGCATCACGAGCCGCATGCCGGACATAGCATTGGTAAACCCCGCATCAAAGCTACGAGCAAGGCAGACTTCTACCAATACCTAGGAATTTTGCAGGGAACTCTTGCTCGAGTTGGTGATCTGAAGGATACTCTACTGTCCGAATTCCTGCGATGTGTGAAGCTGGTACTAAAATCGCATTTCTCGGGGAGGAATAAAATTAGCGCATTTAATGCATTCGGTACCCTTCACTGGTTTATACATTCGGAATATTGCCGTGGACGAAAAGCGGTCAAGCGGCGGATACGGACTACTATGTCCAAATTCCGAATGCATCATCCAAACTCTGCTGTGAAACGGACGAACCTGCCTCGTGACATGGGAGACAGAGGCGTGGTTGACATGCCTGCACTACATCACCGGCAAGTCGACTCGCTGCGCCCTTTTTTTACAGCAAAAATCAGGCAAGTTCCCTGCATGCGGCTGTTTATAAGGCGGACTGCGGCCGGAATCTACTTAACTTGAAGGGTCGATCTTTCAATCCTCTGAGTGGGGTGAAGTCAGACCAAGAGCGGATAGATAAATGGAAGTCGAAGGCAATGCACGGTAAACACGTGAATTGTTTTTGGCAGCCATGTGTCCGTTTGCGTTAGCCCAGTTGCCGGGACAAAACGATTCGTGTGTGCCATTCAGGACAGCGTGGTTGTCACTCGAGCTTATAAAAAACTCATAATGAAAAAGCGGGTGGAGAACGACCAGTGAAGAATGAGTGGTTCGGGGTTAGAGACGTTGGAACATCTCATTTCTGGCTGCAATGTAATGCACCAGTGCAGTTCACGAACAGCCACAATGCTGTATGTAAGGTGCTTCACCAAAACTTTGCATACAAGCATGGGCTGATCACGGGAACATGTCCGGTTTACCGATATGAGCCGTAAGGAGTTCTCGATATTCTGCTTAAAGCATCTATTGTATGAACTTCCAGCTTTCCAACCCCTCTACCGCTTGAGCTTTATTTTCTTTACAACGAAAAGAAGAGTGCGCAACACTGCTCCATCTATCAGCGCTTCCCAGTACCTCCCAGACAAAATCACCGGCAGAGAGCTCCCCTTATTTCAAATAAAGTTTTTAACGATAAAGATGTGATCCGCGTATTTTGCAATTCAATTGTGAAGCACAGGAGGAGGAGATCTTACGTTCCGTTCCGCGTCCGCTTAAGAGCTGGGTAAAGAAATATTGAGTCTTACCATGCTTTCGATTAAGCCACGCACCCAAGCTGCTACCGAGCCGCGTAGGACTCTTTTCTCGTTTAGTCAAAGCAGTTGCTGCTAAGTTTGTGTACGTTGTCGTGTTTCAAGAGCAACTCTTGGCAAGAAGGCCAATGGAGATCACCATCGCAGCGGGTTCAGAAGCAATGCGATGGCAGACGTCACCTGCAAAACTCCCCACTTCCGTACTTGTATGAGGCGCTTACGGTATACTTCCCTACCGTGAACATCAGCCCACCCCTCTGCTCCGTAGAACAGAACAGACTGTATTGCACTCATTAGAAGACGTCATCTGCTAAATGTAGGACACACAATGCTTGCCATTAGCCGACTTAAGGCTGAAATTCCAGTTGCAGCCTTGGCCGCTGCTAAATGGATTTGCTCGAAAAAAAATCAGCCTTGAGTGGAATATCAATACGAAGTTCATAATCGTTAGTTTTGACTCGATTACGACTTTCGGATCTATAGGGGATGCAGGGTCGGAATTCTATTTTTAATGAGGGTGGCTATTTCGGTTTTTTTTCCAACACAAGGCTGAAAACATGAATCGTCGCATTAATATGACAAGCCCGCTGTTGGGCTTGCTCGACAGTGATTTTAATTTTTCCGCTGTTAACAAATTTCCTCGTGTATTTTTCGGCAACTTCCATCAAAGCGAGATTCTAGGCTAGAGAGTTCGTAGAGGTGACATAATACCCTGAATTGGTTACCTCCGGACATTCGCGCTTGGTGGCCTCTTCCAGCTCATTCTTTACTGTAAGGCAATCAATTGGATTTTCAGAGAGCATGGTGGTTCTAGGCTGGAATCCAAAGCTTTCCCGCGCTCCCGTTGCACAGAACCTATCTTCGTTTGTTATCTTCTGGCCTAATTCAACGAAGACCTCACCCTTCCTCTTCTGAATGAAAGACATTTCCGCTCCGGGCCCAGAAAGCGAATCTAGCACTGTTAATGCGTCGGCAAACATCCAGTTACATGCCACCATCGGGAGAAACCACGCCCCCTAGATATACAAATTGATGCACGTCTTCAATGCTCAGAGCATTCATGCAGATAAGGAGAGCGCGGTAACTCGTCAGTACAACTCTACTTACCTCTCTCCAAATCGAGAGAAATTTGGCCTAGGTTGACGACCCACTGAAAAAGCAATCAAATGTCATCAACGTAGTCGAGGTGTTTGAGAGGTGAGAGTCTATTGAATTCCTTCACGTCCTCCGGACATGGTAGCATGAAGAACGTCGTTAAGAAGAATTCAAATTGGTGACGATACGCAACCCTGGGAAACTCCGCTTTGGACCTCAAAATCCACCGAGATTTTCCCTCAGTGCAGCCTGTGACATTTTGCGCCATCATATGTTGCTCTGATAATAACTAATAGTTTCTCCGGAATGACCCTCCCGCATAGAGGACTCCAGATACACTCCCTGTTCATACTATCGACAGCTTTTCGGAATCGATGAAGAACAGGTGCAGCGAAGATCTAAACTCCGCGCACAGTTGCAAAATGTGCCGCAGGGTGTTAATGTGGTCAATGCAGGAGGATCCGAGGATTTACAGTATTATCCAGTCATTAAAGCCGAAATTCGGGTGTGGCCTTCGAATTCTTTCAGTCAAAACCGATTCACTTGAAATTTGGGGTGGGGGTCGAAATGGGTACATAGCGCCAATGTGCGCTGTGATGTGTGTCTGAAACTACGCACTCTATATCGACCAAATTTTCAGAATTTATTGCAGCACTTTAAAAGAGCTGTAGATCAATTTCCATTACGAATTTACGTTTGATAATCCATAACTCTGTCCATATTGTACTTATACAAAAATAAATAAACAAATAAATCCAATTTTTTTGTTTGTTATTTAATATGTTTTGTTTTTGCCTAATATCATTTTTATAGGAAATGCATGGTTTTCGAGTTATTTTTGCTCGCAAAAATGACATGTTTGCGCATGAAGAACTCGAAAACTGCTACTTGTACGAACAATTTTCACCAGACATTTTTTTCTTAGAATCGCCCATTTAATCGATTTCTTTGGTTATTTCGAAAAAAAATTGTGGAGGGCTGCCGGTGCACATCGGTGCTATATAACTTTTGTTTCTTATGCCACCTTCTACCCCCACCCCAAATTTCATGTCAATCGGTCTGGACTTAAAGAATTCGGAGGTGGAAAGCTTTAATGTGTGAACTAATAGAGAGTTATTTTTTGCATTACTTTTTCAATGACTTTACGAACTAAGTCGGTCATTGCTTTCGAGAATTGTCTCCTCTATCTGAGGAGTTTGATCACTAACGTATTATGATATACTTGTATTTTGTCCGTTCTACAATGTCAATGTCTACATTTTGATATAATAGTTCTGCATCTAGTAGGCTCCCTTCCGACAACTACCCAAATCTTTCTTCATTCTACATTGACAGGATAAGAAGATAAACAATGAATCGGCTCCTATCATAGTTGATTGTGTTAAATTTGTCTTGCTGAAGGCTTATTTCTTGCACAACCTCAAATGTGATGATAATAGATTTGATAGCTAGTCTCAATCAATAAAATATAGAATGTAAGGAAAATCGCATTAACTTCTTATACTTTATAAAAAAAGGGAAAACATATACTTATATGTGTTCTGTGGGGAAGCCGAGACAATCATAACCCAATATCAATCATTAATATTTCGAAAAATCCTGGAACTTCTGACTAAGGTGAAACTATATTTACACTTAAGTCCATGGAAGTACATATGCTTACAAAGGTATGCCGAAAAGTTATGTATATTCAGATATGCTTAGATGAGTCATAAAACCTCGCTTCTCCCATAAAACGATTTAGGAGTTAATATGTGCGTTTTCACTGAGCATAAAAATAAATACCCAGTGCTTATGTGCATACATCCTTTCACTTTCCGGCATGAATTTCGAATATTTTCGTTTTCTTATGAAATTCATGGATTTATTTTTTCAAAACATGCTGCAAGCTTTGTTAATGTTTGGCATCTGCTTGGAGAAGACAACATCAAGAAGAAGCTGTGCCGAACTTTAGTCCACCTTCTCTAGCAATCAAATTCTATTCGCTTTCCTTGTGCTGCTCCTTTGAGCGAATTTACTGCAGGGCCCGATCAGACGAATTGATCAGCTGTGGACATTCAGCAGATGCCATTTGTTTTCTTCCGTTGGGGCCCACTGATCGGAAGGCAAAAGTGGAAGTAGATAGGTCATAGGTGAATGACGGGCGACAATTGCATTGCGGGTTATCGCAGGTGCTTGGAACTGACTTATATCATATATAGATCGGCTATCGCGATTGTTAATAGTGATGGGAAATACGACTCTTTTCGGTGAGTCAGCTCATTTTGACTTGCTCACTTTGCTGACTAGACACAGAAGAGTCAGCATTATTTTCACTTCACCTATAGCACTATGAGGAAAATTTCGAAAATTTGAAAATGAATGTTTGCCATTTGGTTATTGAAGAAAGTTCCTTCGGGAAAAAATAGTACCCATAATAGCTTCCGATGTATAAAACAGAAATACGGTACATATCCCAAAAGTTTTCTATCAACAAATGTTAGAAAGTAATCCAACGTTTAAAATAAGCATTTCGAAACAAAAATCACATCTGGCCTTTTCATGGGAAATTTGCTTAAATAGTTACACGTAGGATTTGTTTTTCTCAATCATTGATTTCGTCGTTATCTGGGCTACGGAAACGTCCATCCTCATGTAAGGGGTCGAAAATTCTTCGAAGAATTCTTTTCTCGAACACGACCAAGAGTTCGCAGATCTCCGAGAAATACATGAGGACTGACACTGGACAGTAAGAGTTTTGACCCAATGGTGAAACGTTTCGAGCGGAACAGTTTTTTTTAAGTTGAAATAGACTCTGTTGGCTGCAAACAACCGTGCGCTGATTTCATCGTCGTAGCTGGTATCGGTTGTGATTTCCGGCCCTATATAGAGGAAATTATCAATGATCTCAAAGTTGTAGCCTCCTTCCCTTCTTCTTCTCATTTGACTAGTGCGATTTTATATTGTTGGTTGGTTGGCTTTTGGCCCTCACGTTGCCACCATATATTTCGTCTTGCCTTCATTGATATGCAGCCCAAAATCTCGCGCCGCCTTCTCGGTCTGGATTAAAGCAGTCTGTACGTCCCGGTTTGTTCTTCCCGTAATGTTGATATGCCTTGGTGCCAGTCGTCAAGCATTGATTCTTTGTTCCGCACCGTGAGCATAAGTTGTTGAACCGCTAGGTGTAATTGGTCGCCTCCATATTTAACCAATTCGGCTGTAATTCCATCGGTTCCACGCACTGTTTCTTCTATATTTGGTGGTAACAGTATTTGTCCTTCGTCTTCAGTTGGCGGAACCTCCAACTCGCTGATGTTCTGGCTGCTCAGCAGTTCTTCAAAATACCCAAATCAGATTTCCCACTTTGCAAGGTAAAACTTCCGTGCCTGATACGCGCGTGCCAATGTCCTTTGCGTTATTCTTTCGTTCCGTTCATCATCATGAACGGCGCAACAACCAGTATCCGGTCTAGGCCTGCCTTAATAAGGAACTCCAGACATCCCGGTTTTGGGTCAAGGTCCACCAATTCGATATCCATAAAAGCTGTCTGGCGTCTTGACCTACGCCATCGCTCCATCTTAAGCAGGGTCTGCCTCGTCTTCTTTTTCAACCATAGATATTGCCCTTAAAGAATTTCCGGGCTAATTGAATAATCCGAAGTCCGTTATCATTCATATTCTTATGTAAGCTATGAGTGCCAAAGTATCACTTGAATACGGGCTTCGTCCCTACTTGGCTGCTAAAATCCTGATTTTGATATGATACTTGAGACTAGCTTCGTTCTACTGCCTCGTAGAAGGTATCCTTCTCCGACTCTGCAAGCTCTTCTGTAGGGGCGTGAATGAGGCTTATATTTCTAAATTTGCCTCGCAAGCGCAGAGTGCATAGCCGGTCACTTATGTTTTCAAGGCCGATAACAGAAGGCTTTATTTTTTGACTGACTGAGAAACTTACTCCGAGTACATAATTTACTGGATGGTGTGGCTCTTCTCCAGGAAACCGGTCCGTGTCCAACGCATCTCCTACAGCGTTGTTACATCAGCCCTATATTGGGACATGGTATCGGCTAACTGCTGGGCAGCTCGTTCTCTATACAGGGAGCGTACGTTACATGAGAAAATGCGCAAATCGTTATTCGGTTCGTCGTTGTGTAGTCAATCCAGCTCGAGGCTCCTTTTGTGGCTTCGTAACAAGTTGTTTTCCATTTAGGGGTTTTCAGCCCTTCCCAACCCTCAACCTCGAAGACAAGTTCATCCTTCTCCGACTCCAGCTTTTCGTTAAGAAAGAGCTCCCAGTGGTTGCCACGTGGAGGTGAAGATAGGGTTTGGCAATATGGCTGCTTGTGTTTGTTTTGGCAAACGTGTTCCAGGTTTTATGCTCCTTCGTGGATACCAATCTGCGTTTCACCCTGGAACCATTACTACCCTTTGACCACCAGAATTGAATATTTTTTTTGAATGGTATCGGGAGTTTAGTAATTTATATTTTCGCGGATACAGTTTTTTAAGCTTTCGAGTCAACTGAATTAAAAATATTTTTTATATATATTTCTTTTATTATTAATCGTGTGGTTACTGTGACTAGAAACCAAATATATTATAGTTAATTATTTTCGACATTTCACAGAGTCTTTCAACATCTTATGACAATTACAATGATTCGGAAATTAAAAATATTGATTGAGCAAATAATGGGAGGAATCTGTATATAATGATAATCTTAATTATATGCATACACACTCCCACATGTGAAATTAAAATTGGCGCATCACAAAGAGAATAATCTTTAGAATCTAAAATTTAGTTCCCAAGAAATTCCGTGAGTAATTGATCTTAGTAATTCAAATCTCAGAAAGGTATAAGTACATACATTCATTTTTAAAATTTGTATGATAAACAGAAATATCCCGTCGTGTTAAAACCTGTTAACTAGCACTGCAGTAGATAGGTATTTGTTATTCACTCTAGATATCCACTCTACCTATACTTTCCCTGAACTATTATGCGTTTTATACTTTTCTGTTAATTCCGTGCTTCCTCAAATGCAACAAAATCAATCAATTTATTCTGCACAATAAAACTTTACTATTTCATCGTGAATGTCTCAGCGAACTAACTTACTGGATATTGGATGTTGAATAGATGAAGATGTTCACTCCAGGAGGAATACCAACAAATATCTTTTACTCGTCAAAAGGATTCTACTCACATACAGTTTTATTACTTCACCCCCTTGTAACATTCGTCAGACAACTTCATTATGAATGTTCTTCGTACATATGTAGATTGCTCTATGATAATTCTTTCTAATGTGGTGGCGGCGTCATAATAGCCATTACATGCCGTACAACTATAATTCCCACCAAAATTGCATCAGAAAGCGTCGTTGTGACTTCTGTTAAAAATAGATACTTTCCGTTTTGAAATTTAATTTTATTTGAAAAGAAAACGCAAAAATTGAATATCACCTGTCGAATCTGTGAATAATCGCATTAAAGTTGCTTCATTCTATATTGAGATTTTTGCACATTTTGCTCTTACCACATTTCACCTTATACATAATTGTTTTCACACAAAACCAAAAAGTGCTCACTTCGATAAACAAACGTGCCTGGTACAATATTGCCCTGTAAGCATACCTTATTGTGGCGTTGAGACGGTTCAATGTCGTCGACTCTTCTGAATCGACTCACCTCAATAGACTGACTAGCACAATTGAGTCGACTCACTCATGAGTTGCCCATCTCTACTTGCTGATGTGTCACCGATGGGAATCGTCTCCGACCAGTAGATAAACTGATCGAATACCGCAAAACCATATTGATACTCTTTTAACCGGGTCAGGGGGCCGAAAAATCAGGGTGCAGATGCGAAAATCAGGTAACTTATCCTGTCATATGGCTCGGTTTCATAATATTCATTGAAAGCCGTAATGGTATCCTACTGGGCTACGGTACAAAGTATTAGCGGCCGTGATTATAACATCACCTTTGACCCAAGTGCTCATACACAACTGATTCGAGTAGTATCCGACATCCTCTATTATATGAGACAAACTACTCTTCTAACAACGAAGCCATCCAGACACACAGGGCAATACGCAAAAACATATAAAATCAATGGTACAAAAGCTTAAAGCAAAGTTAAAATTGAATAATATACTACTGGAAAATATTAAAGTTCATGCTTAAATACATCCGTCTTCTAGGATAGACGTACATTAAAGAAACAAGTCGGAATGCGGAAAGCTCGACGCTTCCAGTATAAAGGTTTTCAATTCATCTTGAACGTGGACTTTCCCATACACGTTTTTCCATTCACACATAACTAAAAATTCAAAACATTTTTAACTCAGCTATTCACATAAGTTCACTTTATAATGACGACACACTCGTCTTAGAATGCGATGAATTCACGCGAAATACAAAGTTTAACTTTGTTAATAATAGTTGGTTTTCCTTCAGACTCCCCAAAATTGTGTACTATATTGTTTCTTATAATTTTGTATTTTTTGAATAAACTTAAGGGGTTTTCTAAAATATGGTAATATGCTTTTATGTGGATATATTCATCAATGTACATTTTTCGGTTGGATAGTTTCTGAGAATTTTTCCACTTTCACTTTTCGGGGAACACATTTTGATCCTTCACTCCCTTATATTTCAGCTGCAATCAGAAATCAGTTTCGAAAAGTAATGATTGAGCTCTTCCATTTGATGCCATATCAATTCTGTTTAAAAAAATTCACATCTCACTTTCGCAAACTACACGCTCCCTTAAACCAAACTAAAATGATGTCACTCGTTAGATGTAAAGGGACTCATAGACCACATGTTCTCACCAAATTTCGTAACAATAGCATCAGCCGTTTATTTTGGTGGTAAGGCTACTCGTATTCCTCGTGCTGCCTCACTTCTCACTAAAAAGCTCCCGGCGCCCTGACCTACGCCATTGCCCCATCTCAGGAAGGGTCCGCCTCGTCTTCTTTTTCTACCACACATATTGCCCTTATAGACTTTCCAGGCTAGATCATCCTCATAGATTTCGTCGTTATGTAGGCCACCGAATTGTTCCTCCTCATGTAGATGACGTAGTTTAATTTTCAAATTTGTTTTATGATATTCGCCACGATTTCTCAAACAAACGTAACAAAATTGCTAGCTTGCTTAACGAATCTAGATGCAAATTTTACAAATGACACAAAATGATAATTCGGGTCAAAATTTCGAAACAACATAGTTCCAATCTGCATAAGTTTCCACCATCCGAACTCGGGAGCTCAAGATTGAGCGAAAATCAGAGCACTGAGCGAAAGTCGTATTAAATTCGATATGGTTGACGCCATATACAGCGGCGAAAACCCTGAGGCACCGTTATAGTAAACCGTATAGATGAAACCATTGCAATTAAATTCTCCTAGTTTTCGAATTATTTTCCTTTTGCTATTTACATAAATGCCTGTTATTTACTAGGATCTAATTTCAACTTGCTCCATAAAATTTGTATTATGCTAAATTTGCACGAAATTCAAAGAGCTCTTTGAAAGGAAATATTTCCTTCAATGGAACAAATGTAATCCGTGTAATTACAAGGGTACAGGTCTACCTACATATTCAGAGTTCCATTCGTTTTTCAACAGTGTCAGGAACTGATCTGGTATGCTATCTGCAATGTCGGTATTGTCTGCAATCGTCATTGTTCCATGTTAATTATACGAGATGTAATTTCCGCTTGAAGTGCTTTTCCTAAAAGTATTATTAGACTGTACTATTCTCGAATTAATATATATAATTTGTGCCATCAAAGTTGCTTTCTTGTTCTGACTGTATAAATTTATTCTATTCTTACCATTGCTTAAAAAAATATTCATCTTTTTTGGCAACCGCAATCAATTCTCATTCACCTAAAAAGTTTTCGGAAATGGTCCCAGATATGTTCAATGGTATTGTGCATCTTGCATGCAGCATACAAAACCGTGGCACACGTTTGGCGCTACTTTCTTAAAGTAGTTCTGAGTCATCTTCTAAAAATAAAATAACGGCTAAAGGTATATTCTATGGTTATTAAGCCTTAAATCCTCCAAAAAAACTTTAAACTTTCTCAGCAATGGAGGATTTTAAAATTCTTTTATGGAATAAATTTAAAGGGAATATCATCCGTGGGCATGTATGACTAGTAAGCCTTCCAACTTTGTACAACGATTTTATGAAGGTCAATGTTGAACAAAGTTTATGCTTATTAAGATGCCTATCAAATATCCTTAATACGAAAAACATTGAAAAATATTATGAACAGCTTGCCTGGAAGAAGATCCGACTTATAACCAAGTGTATTGTATTTTGTGCCTTACATCTTATTCAGGTTTTGATTGGATAGTTTCTGAGGTTAACTGAGATAGTCTGGAGATTGCACGACTTTTCAATTTTCTTTAAATTCGAAAATCAAATTTTAAGAATGCCTAATTACTTAATAATCGGTGGGATCCAAAAAAAGTTGTCATGAAGTAGCCGCTTTCGTCAATATTGCACAGCAAAATAATTCTAGCCGTATCCGTCGGTATCGATGCCACGGAGTTGCGTTTAACCCGGTATTCCCCACATAGGCATTTACGGCAACCTCATAATCTTGTCTAGAAATCTGAAGGTATAGAGATTTCTCAAGTTATGTGTGTTCATTACAAAATCATCCATCTTTCAATTCCGAATTTTTGGTCCTAGTACTGATTTAATTACAGACGTTTCTACATTTCTTAGTATTTGTCGCTCTGGTGCAGGCACCACAAAGTTTCTAGTAACCTTTTCCACATCACTATTTCCGGAAACCAGGATCCAGATATCAAATGGCGCTATACGGAACTAATTAGGGAAATGAAGGCATGATTGCAAAAGAAGTTATAGTTATAATTTTATCGGGCTCCTTCAAACTCTTGACGCTGACTTTTATTACCCACTTTTCACAAGACATAGTAAATACAGCTTTTCGACTATACAATCAAAATATACGTCAATAGTAAATAGAAACAGGTAGCTACTATATATTTTGTCCTTACCTAAGTGCATTGATTTGTTGTTGAGGTCTGTTAACTTAAGGATCTACGAATACACTCAAAGTATACCCTCCCTGTCATAAGAGGTGACTAAATGAGACAGAAATTTGTGGAGCAGTAAATTTCCAACCTATCCTTGCTATATAAAGGTCAGCAGCACCTTAGGTATTCAATCTTTCCCCTTTTCCATCAATTTAGCCGTTTTCATAAGCAATGCTCGCAAATGACAAATACATATGCTTCTCTTATACGTTTCCGTCTATAGCCTCTCTTTCATCTACACTCCTTCTAGATCTCTCTTTACAATTCTCCTGGTTCAGTTCCTCGTGGATAAGCTTTACAGTAATATAAAATCTGGCCCCGATTGGTGTCCCAACCTACTTCCACCTAGAATACCGGAACCTTGGTGCTTCAGGTATAAAGGTTTTGTATTCATCTTATGTGAGGAACTTTCTATGCAAGTCTTTCAATTCATGCATAGGTAAGAATACAAAATATTTTTTTCATATATTGCCAAACTCCAAAAAATACTTATGTACTTACTAAAGCCATAAATATTGTGGTCATTATAAACATACAAACATTCCGCATAGTGATGTATACTTGAATGTATGTATATGTAGCCAGTAGAATCGCTTGGCATGTCAGTGACGACTATACTCACAGCGACCACCAGGCAATCTGCATAGAGATCAAGGGCGGATCGAGCTCGAAAAAGAGTTTTCGCAAAATGCCGGGTGGTATGCTTGGCTGGACAGTGAAAGCTTTCGAGGGGGACACGTTTTCCGCGGTGCTCAAATCCGACATATCCCTGAATGGTACGGCTGGAGAGAAAGCTACCCAGATCACTCGATGGGTGACGGAAGCATGCGATGCTACTATGCCCAGAAGGCGATTGCTCCCCAGTAGGCAACCCAACTACTGGTGGAACAACAAAATCGCAAGTTTGCGAGCCGCATGTTTTCGGGCAAGGAGGCTTTGCCAGAGGCTCAGGGGAAAACCCGGTGGCGACGGTCGAGAGGAGGCACACAAGCAATTGCGTGGCCGCCTAAAGGAAGCCATTCGGAGGAGCAAAAAGAACTGCTTCAAACAGCTGTGCCACCATGCCGACATAAACCCTTGGGGCGAGGCTTACAGAGTGGTGATGAAAAAGCTGCGGAAATCACCCCAGGTGACCTGTCCGCGCCTCCTGAAACAGATTGTTACCACTCTGTTCCCTCACCACGAAAATAGGGGAAGGCAAATTTTTGTCCAGCTAAATGACGGCATAATACCGCCTGTAACTGTGGAGGAGCTGCGGGAAATATGTGGTACGTTCGGTGACAACAAGGCCCCAGGGTTGGATGGCATCCCCAACCGAGCTTTGAAACTGGCAGTGAAGACTAGGCCCGACCTTTTCGCCAACACCTTCGAGGCGTGCCTAAAAGAAGGAATATTCCCTGCCCAGTGGAAAAAGCAAAAGTTAGTGTTGCTTCCGAAGCCTGGCAAGCCACCTGGAAACCCAGCGTCGTACCGTCCTATCTGCCTGTTGGATACAATGGGGAAGATGATGGAGAGAGTCATCTACAACAGACTCCTGCCCATCGTCGAAGCCAGCAATGGTTTGTCGGAACGCCAGTTTGTTTCCCGACGCGCCCACTCTACGGTCGACGCAATTGGCATGGTGGTAAACCTGGCAAAAGGTGCACTGATTTCTGGCGGCTGCTGTGCCGTGGTGGCGTTGGATGTCAAAAACGCATTCAACTCGGACAACTGGAATAGAATTAAAGGGGCGTTGGGTGACATAGGTGTCCCCGGATACTTAGCGAATTTGGTGGAAAACTACCTCTCAGAGAGGACTCTCTGGTACGGGACGGATGAGGGCCCCAAAGAGTACATTGTCACAGCCGGGGTACCACAGGCATCGGTACTTGGTCCCCTGTTGTGGAATATCATGTATAATGGGGTGCTTGCTCTTCCCGTCCCAGAGGGGACTACGATTGTCGGCTTTGCTGATGACCTAGTTGTGGTTGTTGCAGCAAAACACCCAGAAGATGTGGAGGTTTACGCAACGGAAACAGTGAGAGCGGTAAAGTCCTGGCTAGAAAAGGCCGGGCTGACCTTGGCGGAAGCGGTCTTAATAACGAAACGCAGGAAAAATAACACTGTAAAAGTGAAGGTCGGTGGACATACGGTCGTATCAAAGCCGGCTATCAAATACCTGGGGGTAATAATTGACAGCAAATTGAGTTTTAGGGAACACCTAGCGTATGCATGCCAAAAGGCAACCAGTGCCACCACGGCACTTGCAAAAATGTTGCCAAATATTGGTGAGCCGAAACATTGCCGGAGGTTGCTGCTAGCCGGAATGGTGCGCTCCATCCTGCTCTACTCATTGCCTGTGTGGGCAGAGGCGCTTGCAAACTCTCAGAGACGGAAGCAGGTGAACTCGGTTTACCGCGGATGGCTTTGAGGGTTTCAGTGCTTTTAGAACCACATCAGATGAGACAGTATTGGTGGTGGCAGGCATGATCCCGGTTGACATTCTGGCCAAAGAAATGAGTGTCCTGTACAATGCAAGACATATGGAGGGGCATGCACAGCGTAGAAGTGCGGCAAGGTCAGAGTCGCTTGATCTCTGGCAACGCAGATGGGACGAGTCTGCGAAAGGTCGGTGGACGCACAGGCTCATTCCCAACATTAGGGTGTGGCTTGAGCGAAAACATGGGGATACCAACTACCACATTACCCAGTTCCTCACGGGACACGGTGGTTGCTACAGGCAGTATCTGCACCGCTTTGGGTTGGATAATTTTCCGAACTGTCCCAGATGCGATGGCATACCGGAGGATCCAGAGCATGTGATGTTTCACTGCCCACGATTTGCGATGGAGAGAAGGAGCTTAAACCAGGTGCTGGGCAGGAGCGGGACCCCGGAGAGCTTGGTTACTGAGATGCTGGAGTCCGAGGAGAAGTGGCTTGCGGTTGGCTCCGCAATCATTCAAATGCAGGAGGAGTTGCAGAAGGAACAAAGAAGGAGGAAAGCTGCAAATAGAAGAAGGATGAGTGCCTAAGAGCAAGCCTACCCCGCGAAGTAATACCTCAATGGTGGTCCCGCGGGGCTGTGGCTGGAGAGACCGGGGGTGGTTTTTAGTGGATGTGAATCCCACACGCGCCCGCTGTAGTTCCGCCGTTCGGGCGGCGGAGCTGCGGCGGACGTGTCTTTCTAAAATTTTCCACCTCCGTGTACGCACAAAAAAAAAAATATATGTATGCATCTAAATTGATTCTATATATCCGCTTTACTCCGTGCGCAAAGGTATACATGCAAAAGTATACATACATATTTAAACATTTACGTAAATTGAATACTGCCATTTCTAACGTACATGTATAACTATGTTAATGGAATATACTACCCGCAAACTTCATTAGCATATAACATATAACATACATCTCTGTGGAGTAGTTTAAGCTGATATACAAATAACTAAAAAGCTAAAAAACGAAAATTGAAATGTTCTCATTCATCTCCCTTAAAGTGATCTTAGAGGAAAATGCAAATGCCCCGATGATATGGAGAGGACAGGTTTTAACGAAGTTTGGGACCTTTCGAGTACGAATGGTGGCCACTTTCTATACTATACTGCTAATATATCACGGCAGAGAGTGAACAAAGGCGTGAGGCAACCTGAGGTTGAGATTGTTGCACTTCCAGATCTTAGACAAAACAGTGAAGTCGGAATTAGTGCCAAGTTCCGTCCCACCATAAACAGAAACAACAAACGATTGATCGGTACTTTTAATATTCTTCCCAATAATCAAAACAAAAGGAAGGCGACGTTCAGTCAGACTGAGGAGGAGAAAGCTTAATTTTATTAATATTCAATTCGACTCTGTAAGCCTCATTTACCAAATTCAGTCGACCAGGGTTCATGATCGGTTTGAAAGCTAGCAGATGTCATCAGCTTAGTCAAGGTATTTAAGAAAAGACGTCAAGGCCATAGCGGATATACAAATTGTTGACGCAGTGGAAAACTTTCCCAAAGTCGATGAAAACTATGTGGAAGGGAGACTTCAGCCCACACCCTGTTCAGGAATGAAGATACCAAAGCGAAGAGGTTCCCAGAACATAAGGACGCGCTTTGCGGTGGTAGTAAACCTCAATCTGTCATCAAATTCACTTCTAAATTCAATAATACAGTACCGGAAGAAGAAGGGA
Organism: Hermetia illucens; assembly: GCF_905115235.1. Lineage (NCBI taxonomy): Eukaryota > Metazoa > Arthropoda > Insecta > Diptera > Stratiomyidae > Hermetia > Hermetia illucens. Next base: position 86,085,429 of record NC_051852.1, on the reverse strand, counting down.
AATGCTCCCAAGAATATGATGGGCTTCGCCATTTGGCTCTATCGAATGCCTGATCTGGGTGCAATCTCGAGGCTTTCAAATCCCCATCCAGCGTATCAAGCCACCGTTGCTTAGGTCTGCCTTTTGGTCGTTTACCATCGACTTCGATGTTCAGGCCAATCTTTGCAACCGCTTAACCTCAAAATATTCCTATGCCAGTCCTATGCCTATGTCAGTAGACTGCTAGTTAGTTATATCCAATGCTGAAGGAATCATCGAAGTTCTCAGGCAGGGATTCTAATCCAAAATGAGCTCCAAATTTTCTCTCAGGATACCAGTAAATAGAAAAACGCACCGATGCGGAAATGATACGAGTGAACTCAATGGCAGTTCGCTGAAACTGCATCAGCTGCTTTTTTCCCCGGCACCCCAAATCCAGACTCCTGAGAGCCAGCTGATTCTCACTTTGCGAATTTAATAATGCTTTTATCCACTTAATTCAGCTAGGCTCTCCTAATGCGAATACGAGAAACGAAAAGCCTGCGAATTTGAATAAAGTTTCTTTCGAAATACTAGCATATATAATCTTTGAAAGAACAACCAAATATTTGGATGTTGTGGAACAATGATTGTTTATTATTACGTCTCTCCAGTTTAAATCAAGAGATTTAGGGTCAGGAATGGGTGAAATATTGAAGTAAAACGGGGGAAGATGTAACTAACTAATATTTAAAACATTGTAGCTTCCCGAACTTATTATTTGGCCTATTTTATAATTTAAATATTGCTTTCTATAAAGGGCAGTTGCACTATCTCCCAAAAGATCTATTGTGCCCCTTTGATGATTAAAGTGTACCTATTACAGGGTCGACATAATCCCTATAACTGGCAGAAATTTTAAGATATGTCTACTTTTAGAACCGCATCTGACATTAAGTATACTCCCAGATGCCTTAACCTTCTTTCTTCAAGAATCTGCAGGCAGTGTGCGCAGATATCCCTAGCTTCCCCAGTTGATTTTAAAATCTGCAGCGAACCGTTTGTACTTAGAATGATTGTAAAGCTCTTTTTGATGTGGTTTAAACAATCCTATCGGGGCTTGATGTGTTCCTATATAGTCCTAGTATAGTTTCCTCAACTGTCCCCCGTCCTTCTTTAACCCACGACCATGAACCAATTTCCAATTCTACAGAACGCATCATTGTCTTCTAACCCGGTAAGCCCTAGAACTCAAAATATTAAGCGAACCAATCGAATTCAATTTATTCAGGCATTCCCATACCAGTTTAGAATTTACTTGAATGCAACGATCGGTAGGAATCTTAATATTCTATTGATTATAGTTTTTTCGAAGGTTAAAATTGACATACCTCTTTGGTTGTAAGTACACTTTTTTTGGACTAATGGGCCCGGGCATGCTCCTTCTGCTGTAAGAAATGCGGCAGTGTACCAGGTATAGGTATAGTTTCTCGGTCGTACGTCACACAGTCTTTGAAGTCGATTAACCCGTTGACTGTTATGTCGATTTTGGTTCTATCTTCTCAGATTTCCGCCTCGTAGGTGACAATAGTTTACTACTTTCGGCTGCGGCGGTTTACTAGTTTTCGGCAAAATGTGTATTTTTTATCAATTACCGCCCACTGCATACGAGAAAATGCTTTTAAAAAATCCGATCCAACAAAAAATAAAAACTATATGAAATATGAAACGAACAAAATGTCATGAGGACCAGGACCGTTGCCCCGTCTGCTGCAGCTGTTTCATCACAATCTGTGGCGACCAATTCAGCAGGTTCGCGTAGGGAGCGGATGAAGTAGACTGCAGAAATGAACCATCCGCTCCTACTTCGGAATAATGGCGAAGCCGGTTCAACATTTTACCCCTTGTTGAACCAGAGATTCGTTGAGCATAGACCAGGTATTCCCCGGCTCTATGCATCTCCAGCAATTCCGAGATTTCTATCTCAAATCAATGATGAGATTGCATTTCGATGGTGTGCTGATATGTTGCTGCTGCAACTATAATCAGTTGTGTATTGTGATGCAGTTGCGGTTACCAGATTGCACGGTCAGAAGATTCACTTTTGGGTTATTGTTTTGAGTGACCTAAGAAATCCCCCATGGAAAATTCGTCTGGAACGTCGGCGGGACTCACTAAGGTAGAACAGGGTTTACCGAAACTATACCATCCCCAGTGAAACATCCGTAGTTTAAAACACACTAAAGTAGAAACTTTCTGTCCTATGCAGTCGGTTATGACGGTATGGCGAAAGCCGATTTAGATTAGTCCAGAATGCAACTTACGCGAGGAACCAGCAGAATCCAGACAGTATAGTTTTCAGTAATGGAAGCGGAAGAATATTGGGGTGGACTTTATAAGTTACTCCAGCATACTGAGCATGCTGAGTGGATCACCGCCAAAGACGTCTGCCAGGCCAATACGCTTGGCATGAATTTTGCGGATGTTACCAAAGAAGAAGTTCGACGAATCACAAACAGCTCGAAAAACTGGAGGAGCCCTGCCCTGGATCGGATGTAGTATTTCTGGTTTGAGAAATTTTCCAGTATACATGGTTGGTTAGCAGATAGCATAAATCAGGTGATTAGCCACCGGAGGAATTTCCACCCTTCCTTAAAAAGGACATGGCAAGACAAAATCGATTACTTGCATGCTAACCCTCTACAAATCCATAATGTCCATTATTAGTGGGAGGGCTGATGCGTACTTCGAGGCAAACAACATTCTATCCGAGAAGCAGCTGAGTTGCCGAATTGGGTCAAGGGGTTACAAAGACGAACTCATTATCGACTCGGTAGTTGTAGAACAAGCAACTAGAGGCCAAAGAAACCTTTTCAATGGCTATATCGATTACGCCAAGGCTTTCGGCAGCGTCCCGCATACCTGGCTAATCGATGACCTACGTCTGTATCGCATTGATCCGAAACTCCGAAAAATAAAGTTTTTGGTGACAGTCATGGAAAGGCGGTATACCACTTTATCAGTACGCACATCTGAGGGTGCTAATACCGTAATCTACCACCGCGACTTCCTCCGAAACCAGAAGGTTAAAAACATGTTTCTAGATGATGTTTCACAGCAGTGAGCCGAGTGTGGTGGGGCAGCTGCAGACACAACGTACTCCTTTGGCCCGTTATGTCATACCAGTAATATTTACTAGTACTGCCCTTTCCGTGAATTGCATCTTTAGTCAAACCAGTAACCAGTTTTATTGCATCAATGGTTGATCTGGTTTAATGGAACTCATGCCGTCGATCTGAGAGGCCTTGGCTCTCAACAACCGGGACTATTCTATTGTAGATTACTCGCTCTATCATTTTCCCCGCAGTGTCCAAAAGACATATAGGTCTGTAGGAGGAGGAATCTGTCTGTCCTTCGGCTCGAGTGTCCGTATTTTTATCGAGATGAAAAGAATCGAAAGCCACAGTGTGGGACTTTAACCCACTAAAACCAGCTCTCCTCACCTGCTATACCCCACAAAATTATCTAGAGACATTACATCGTTCAAACCCTACCGGCTTCCTTCCTTCTCGAGTTTTGTCGAGAGAAGCTGAAGCTGCTCCCTTTCATAAATCTCGGACATACGTTTATACACTCAGGACAGAAGGGGGAATCGTCATGTCCAAAAGGATGTAAATACCTACGGTAGCCACCATGCCCAGTTAGAAACTGGGTCAAATGATAGTGAATATCTCCATGATTGCGCATAATCCTAAGCTGGATATTTGGAATCAGCCTGTGCGTCCACCGCTCCTTGTGAGAATTATCCCAACTTTCCTGCCACACCCTGATTGTACGCGCTCCTCTCGTCATCGATCTTCGCCACTATGGTCACTGCGTGCTTTCCAATTATATAGTGTTCGCATCTCCTCAGCCGAAATATCAATGGTCATCATTGCCGCGACTACTAAAGCTTTTTCGTCTGACGTTGTTCGGAATCTGCTAGCGGCTCTTAACGCACTCACGCGATATACTGAAGATAATTTTCTCCTATACACCGGAACATTAAAGGTTTTTTTCCTAACTGATGCTGCATACAGTGCAAATGGATGATCATGCTCTGGATAAAAACAGCCTCCTCGGTGGTTTGGGTCCTCGAATATTGGGCATCATGCCAGGTAACACAACTACAACTCGTGTTCCTTCAAGGTCAATCGATAATCCAGCATAACGCCGAGGTATTTGATGAAAGCCTTGGACTCTATTTCATGTTGTCCCGCACGAAACCGTAAAATTACTTTCAGTTTGCGGCTGCTGACCAATACAGCCTCAGTTTTGTGTTCCTCTAACTCTAATCAATGTGATCAATGTCTAACCGATGTCTCACATGCCCAGATAACATCCTCCAGGTGTTTATCTATTCCAACAGTTACGATATCGTCTGAATAACCGATAAGGGTAACTTGCCGCAAAATTTTGATGCACAGCTCATGGTCATACATCACCTTTCAGAGCAGTGGGGTTTATGCTCTGCAAGCGTCAGACCAGCGTCTTCTACCTAAGACCTTATCTCAGAAATTGCCTCGTTTGCGCGGACCTCGATCATCTCAATATCTTGTGCCACGATAGTCACTCCGATGTCGTCTGCGAAGCCAATGATTGTCACTCCTTTAGGGAGTTGCAACTTTAAAATTCCATCATTATTATCCGCAGGAGAGGATGAGGACTGATCCTTGTATTGTTTTATATGTCTTATGTCCATCGTCCGAATCGTAACATAATCGCCACTCCCAGCGGAATTCTTTGACTATGCGCACTAGGTATTTGGGAGCGTCCAATTCGGCTATACCCGCAAATTCTTTGTTCCATTTTGCAGTATTGAACGCATTCTTCATGTCGAGAGTAGCTATCGCGCAATAAATCATTGCCCTCTTATTGCTTCCTCAGCAATTTCCATCACCGTACTGATCGCATTAACAGTTGATTTTGTCTTTCGGAATCCGACTCTATCTGAGAGGTCACCCTCTTTTTCTGTGATCGGTTCAAGCCGTACATGACTTGTTCCAAAAGTTGCAGAGATGCATCTATAGAAAATCTAGCCCGCGAAATACATCCCATTACTATATCTGTTCAAATACAGCAAAAAAAATCGTATTACTAGAAAAAATTTACCCGAAAACCCTTTTAAATTCATCCACGAAGTACAAAATTTGACACTAGTATAACTGATAATATAATAACACAATTTTGAATCCAATCGAACTATTAGAGCGTCTAATTTTTATATTTCAGGTGAATTTATTGGAGTCTAAGACATGCATGACGTTATTATCATATAAAGTATACTTACATGAATGACGGAGTTTGGAGACATCTCAAGGAGTATTTTGAATTCCTGTGTACGAGTGAAAAAACGTGCATAGAAAGTTTCTCGCCTAAGATACACAACCTTTTTACCCAAAGAGTACATCTTCCGGTATTCCCACTTTTTATATAATAGATAATGAAGATATAAGTAGGAAGTTTTCCTGAGAAATGTTAAAACGAAACATAAAGAAAGTCCAATCATGTATCTAAGCAGCCCCTGACACCTTTAGAAAAGTTACATTAAAATTTACCTAATTTCATTTTCGATCTTTGCAATTACATTAGTCTTCTCCACTTATTACACCGCTTACCGTAGATTTGCCTAATTAATGACATCAACTTAAAGTCAAACTCTAGGAATTGTACTTTTCTGAGATTCTTTTTCCAACTTCCTAAACCTTTTTTCACAAATTATTCAACCGAATTTCAACTGCTAAGAAGGGTTACCTTTTCGGTTTCGACTCCTTCGGAACATTTAAATTAGTCGAAATAAAAGGTTTCCTGAGTGTTAACTGCTAAATGTCAGTGGAGCTTGCTTCATTTATTCCAAACCTTTCCCTTCTTTTTGGTCTTTGATAAATGTTGCCTAATTACGGGAGCTATTAAATGTTGAATGAACCTTAATAGCGGGACTCCCATAAATCAAATTTAAAAGCTGGTTATTGTTATTTGGAACAATGTCTGTTGTAAAATGTTGGGTGCTTCCATCAACAACACAATTAAGTTCTACGAGTTCCTTTACAATTGAGTAAGGATTGACGTTTTGAAAATTAAATTCAAGAGTCCAGATATTAATGTAATATTTACTTTGCTGCGACGTAAAAGTTGAAATATCCTCCACTTGAATCCAGAGCACGAAATCCTTTCGCGATAACGAGAGGAACTTTACCCGTAATCATAAAGATAAAAACTAAAGCAGAAAACGACTTGAGTTCCGCTCTGGCTTCTCAATTGCATTGTATCAAGCAAAATGTCTTTTCCAAAGTTCCCCATTTTCGCCAGTTTTATCATATCGTACGCAGACATTGCAGTTGGCTGAATTGTATTCTATTTTAACATAATGCAATGATTCCACCCACTTGCTGTGTTATTAATTCCACCCGCATATTGAAGAGAGTTTTGACGCATCGGGTAGTACGCTAGCATGCGACCTAAGATTTTCCGGGCGGTATGGGGTTTATATCGACTTCTTGTCTTAACGTCAAGCAGAAGTATTGAAATGTCCTGAAATCCGGAAAGATCGTTTTGAATGCGTTATCAAAAGACGCACAACCAAACAATTTCAAATAACCAGAAACACAGTGTATTACGCCCGATTTAAAAATATTTTTATGCTGTCGTATGTACATACATAAATCTATAGGAAAACATATCTCTGGTACAAAGCGCTGTTTGCTCGGTTACCAAGGAAATCAATCATTTCCGCACGGTTTACACCAAGGCACATAGTCGTAAAGCCAAAAGAAAAAGTCCTTCAGATACAGTTACTTGAAAGTACACACTTCAAAGGAACGCCGTGTTGACGTGCAGCAAACAGTGGAACCATTGAACAACTCCTTGACATATTTGTGGAGATGGGCTTGAAGACAACCTAAAACAGTGGCTTCCTAGCTCGAGGGCAATATGGTATATGCAAATTACCTTTCTCTGTAAAAAGGAGAAAGTCACCAAGCCTTTGCGATTAATGCAAGCTAAGATTTTTATGCTGTGAGAAAGTTAATGGTGAGTCAAGATTTGAATAAAGAGGGGATTAGTAGCAGTGCTTCTCAACAAGAATCTACTTTGGAAACTTCGCCAAATTCTTTCGTCTATTATTCAAAGATCAGATTGATTAATTTGTGGCTTTTGCCGGGAAGTGTAAATATAGGAAAAAGGAATTCCAGCTGTTGAAACCATAAAGACATACCAGGAATACCAACCATAGAATTCATTTCCATTTACACTCATAATATCTTTAACAATATTTTATAATATGTCAAGGTTTTCCCAAGAAGAAACTAGCCTCTGATTGATTCAATGGAGTCTATATTTATAACACTGCACTGTTGCACTTAAAACTTTTATTCTTTTCACTCCCTTTGAATAAGTGGTTTAAATCAATCAAAAATTTTCCAGAAAGTTCATGCCCGAAAAGAAAAACAACAGAATAACAAGTCGGGAAACCGGAAGCTTGACGCTTCAGGTATAAAAAAGGTTTTATGTTTCCCTTTGTGAGGCGCATACCGCAGTTCTCCACTGGCTGATAGCATTGACTCGAGATATTTAAATTACTCAGTGCTGTCAGCTGCAGTAACCTGCACAGAACTGAGCGAATTAAATATCTCCGGTCAATGCTATCTGCCAATGGAGAACTGCGCAATGAATTGTTTTCACGCATTAATGCGACTTGGATGAAGTGGCATCAACAACTGGTGTTCTTTGTGATCGACGTATCAGCGAACGTCTCAAATCTAAAATTTACCGCAATGTCGTCCGTCTGCCGCTCTCTATAGTTCTGAGTGTTGTTCGACTATAAAAGGCAATGAACGGTGTCGTGCGGTAATGAAGACGAAGATGTTGCATTGGACTGGTGGCGTGATACGTTTTGATTATATCCGAAATGAGGATATCCGCGGTTGTTATGGGATTGCACCGGTCGTGGGGAAACTCCGAAGAAGGCGTCTTTGATGGTATGGTCACGTAAATGGCGTTAATGAGATTTCATTTACAAATATTGCTCTGAACACCAAAGTCAATAGTAAGCGACCAGAAGGCCGGTCGAAACAACGGTGATACGCTCGAAATTGCATCCAGATCAGGCATTTGATAAAATAAAATGACGAAACCGATCACGAAGAGCCGACTCCGCTTGTGAACGGGACAAAGACTGAAGAACAAGAAGATCTGCGGAGCGACGAATGCATGACAGCTCCGTATCACATAGTTAAAATTCCATTGCCCTTTAGTTTTTCCCCCTTTTTCATGCATCCCTTTTTCCCCCTTTTTCATGCATGAGGACCCCCCCCCCCCCCCGTAAACTCGACGTAAAAGGATGTAACTCACCGTATACGTGAGCGTCGTTCACAGTTCCCACCTTCCCACCAAATTTAGTACTGTACTTCCTGTAAAGGAATTTCGAAGCATCATTCGCTCATAGATTGCATTAACATCAATTACCATTAATCCCAAATGAATGTTTAACGAAGCTCTGCCTTCGGCTCCCACTGGGTTGCGGCAACCGGCTGTGTTGAGCGAGCTTAATACTAGCACACAATACATCGTACCTCTTGCATTCACCTCGGCATTACGGATCACCTTCTCGAGGGCCAGGTTAAAGAGGACGCATGATAGCGCATCCCCTTGTCGTAGACCGTTGTTGATGTCGAATGGTCTTGAGAGTCATCCTGCTGCTTTTATCTGGCCTCGCACATTGGTCAGGGTCAGCCTAGTCAGTCTTATTAATTTCGTCGGGATACCGAATTCTCCCATGGCCGTGTACAGTTTTACCCTGGCTATGCTATCATAGGCGGCTTTAAAGTCGATGAATAGATGGTGCAACTGTTGTCCATATTCCAACAGTTTTTCCATCGCCTGCCGCAGAGAGAAAATCTGATCTGTTGCTGATTTGCCTGGAGTGAAGCCTCTTTGGTATGGGCCAATGATGTTCTGGGCGTATGGGTCTATCCGGCCTAGCAAGATAGTGGAGAATATCTTATAGATGGTACTCAGCAACGTGATACCTCTATAATTGCTGCACTGTGTGATATCTCCCTTTTTATGTATGAGACAGATTATGCCTCGCTGCCAATCGTCAGGCATTGATTCGCTGTCCCATACCTTGAGCACAAGTTGATGAACCACTTGGTGTAACTGGTCGCCTCCATATTTAACCAATTCGGCTGTAATTCCATCCGCTCCTGGCGACTTATGATTTTTTAGCCGATGAATTGCACGGACTGTTTCTCCTAAACTTGGTGGTGGCAGTATTTGTCCGTCGTCTTCAGTTGGCGGGACCTCCAACTCGCCGATGTTCTGGTTGTTCAGTAGCTCATCAAAGTACTCAACCCATCGCTCTAATATGCCCATTCTGTCGGAAATCAGATTTCCCTCTTTGTCTCGGCAGGATGAGCATCGAGGTGTATAAGGCTTCATCCTGCTGACTTGTTGGTAAAACTTCCGCGCCTGGTGCGGTTGCTCCCTGTACTTTTCTAGTTCACAAACTTGTTGGTTCTCCCAGGCTTCCTTTTTCCGTCTGTGAAGTCGCTTCTCCGCTCGACGGAGTTCGTGATAAGTCTCTGCGCGTGCCCGCGTTCTTTGAGAATGCAACATTACTCGGTATGCGGCATTCTTCCGTTCCGTTGCTAGCTTACATTCATCGTCAAACCAGCCGTTCCGACTCCTTTTGCGGCTGGGGCCAAGTATATTTGTGGCCGTATCCATGATAACGTTCTTCAGGTGGTTGTGAAGATCATTAGTTGATGCTTCATCTCCAGGTCCTCTATTGACTGCGGTTATTGCGGCATCCATTTCCCTCTTATAGGTGTCGCGGAGGGTTGTGTTGTGGATGGCTTCAGTGTTCACTCTCACCTGATTGTCAGAGGCGATTCTAGCTGGTATTGTTATTCGAGCTCGAAGCACCATGCCAACGAGATAGTGATCCGAGTCTATATTGGCCCCCCTATATGTTCTGACATTCATCAAGGCTGAGAGGTGGCGGCGTTCGATCAACACGTGGTCAATTTGGTTGAAAGTGGCCCCGTCTGGAGAGGCCCACGTATGTTTGTGGACCGCTTTCCGCGCAAACCAGGTACTTCCAACAACCATTTCGTGTGACCCTGCTAATTGAATAGTCCGCAGTCCGTTATCATTTGTTTTTTCGTGTAAGCTATGGGAGCCAACGCATCGCCTGAATACGGGCTCCTTCCCTACTTGGCTGTTAAAATCCCCAAGTATGATTTTGATATCATATCTGGGACAGGCTTCGAGAGCTCTTTCTACTGCCTCGTAGAAGGTATCCTTCTCCGACTCTGCAGTCTCCTCTGTAGGGGCGTGAACGTTTATGAGGCTTATATTTCTAAACTTGCCTCGCAAGCGCAGAGTGCATAGCCTTTCGCTTATACTTTCAAAGCCGATAACAGCAGGTTTCATTTTTTGGCTGACTAAGAAACCTACTCCGAGCACATGGTTTACTGGATGGCCGCTATAATATATGGTGTAGTGGCTCTTCTCCAGGAAACCGGTCCCTGTCCATCGCATCTCTTGCAACGCTGTTACATCAGCCCTATATTGGGACAGGGTATCGGCTAGCTGCTTATCAGCTTCATCTCTGTACAGGGAGCGCACGTTCCATGAGAAAATGCGCAAATCGTTGTTCCTTTGTCGTTGCCGGGTCCGTCGTTTTAACATCCGTCCTATCCGAGGCTCCTGTTGTGGCTTCGTAACAGGTTGTTTTCCGTGTAGGGTTGTCAGCCCTATCCAACCCCCAACCTGGAGGACCAGTTGGTAGAATTTGTCCCGTTTTTAGGCGCGGGAGACTCGCCTTCATCCTTCTCCGTCTGCAGCTTTTCGTCAAGAAAGAGCTCCCAGCGGTCACCGCGTGGAGGTGGAGATAGGGTTTGGTAGTAAAGCTGTTGGTGTTGGTTCAGCAGGCATTTCCCAGGTTTTATGCTCCATCGTGGGTACCAATCCACGTTTCGTCCCGGGACCTATACTACCCTTTGACCACCTCTCCTCTTCAAGTCTACCCAACTACTGGCCTATGCTGACGATATCGACATCATGGGAAGAACCACCCGAGACGTACAAACTGCCTTCATCCAGATCGAGCAAGCAGTAATTGGCGCGAGATCTTGGGCTGCACATCAATGAAAGCAAGAAAAAATATATGGTGGCAACGTCAGCACCAAAGACGAATCAACCAACAACATCAAACCGCACTGGTCAAACACGAGGAAGAATAAGGATAGGAGAATACAACTTTGAGACCGTTGACAATTTATCCTATCTAGGGTCGAAAATCACAACTGATAAATGCTACGATGATGCAATCCGCGCACGGTTGTTGTCAGCCAACAGAGCCTATTTTAGCTTACAAAGACTGTTCCGTTCGAAACGTTTCACCATAGGGTCAAAGCTCTTACTGTACAAGACTATGATCTCGCCAGTCCTCATGTATTCCTCGGAAACTTGGGTTCTTAGCAAGAAAAATTGCGAGGGAAGAATCCTCCGAAGAATTTTTGGCCCCCTACATGAGGATGGACGATTCCGTAGCCTACACAATGACGAAATCTATGAGCGATACCATGACCGTCCGGTTGTGGATAAAATCCGGCTCAATAGGTGGGCGGTGGGCGGATCACTTAATCCGTATGGATGAGGATGATCCCACCCAGAAAGTCTATGAGGACAACATCTACGGTCAAAAAGAAGAAGAGGCAGACCCTGCCTAAGGTGGAGCGATGGCGTAGGTCAGGACGCCAGACGGCTTTTAGGGATATCGAATTGGTGGACCTCGGCGCAAAACCGGGATGTCTGGAGTTCCTTATTAAGGCAGGCCTAGACCGGATACCGGTTATTGCGCCGTTTATGATGAAGTTGTTAAGTAGGTTATTGGTTGCAGGGAAATTAGACGTTTGTCGGCAAGTTGCGGTTGCAGCGAGATTGCATGTCTGGGAACCAGTTGCAGTAGGTCGAACACAGCCAACCGCAACACACATGCAATCCCGCGCCAACCAACAACTTGTGTGTATGTGTTTGAGGTGAGCGAGCCTCTGAGCACTCAAACCCTAATGGCCCATTGTACTCAATTCCCCCGTCTAACGGAATATCCCGGATTCCCGGTTCCTGGATTTCCATTAGTGGATGTCATACTACCCGCTGTAGTTGTAGCACATCAGCACCAAAAATCTGATATCTGATACCTCGCATAGAAAATATTCCGAGGAATCCGCTTCCTCATTGCAGGATGGATCATCGTGGGCAATTCCTATTCTGAACATATGCCCAGCTGCTAATTATAGCCTGTCAGAATTCCCACAATACTTCTGCAAATCTTCCTGCTTTTCGACAGGATAAATTTTGCAGTATGTTTGTTTAGTTCTGACAGGCAGAATATGGTGTGTTTAGCAATATTAAGGTTCATACACCTGTCATTATTGGAAGCTTCCTCCTAGTTTTTGATAGCAGCATTAGCCAATGCTGCTGACACCCTAATTGCTGGTTCCGGTCCGGGCATGGGGGAAATTGAACCCTCTTTGGCTAAAGGATCCAAGATTTCATTCACCACAATGACCGGGTACCCAGAGTTGTTTCACATTATTGAATCTAGAAACGGAGTTCAATCGATTTTTACATTCCTGAACGGCTTTTGAAGTGATCAAAGGACTACTAGACGCCCCCAATGCAGCTTGACTATCGCAACAGATTCCGAAGTGGCTTTAATCGCTCCTCAATCATGCAATTTGTCTAGTTTACAGAGAAAACTCTTTTGTTTCACCTTATCCCACCACAATACGGATGCATAAGCTAACACCGACCTAATGATAGCAACATATATCCACATTACTACCTGAGGCCTAAGTTCCAATGTCGAAGCAAGCCTACACAGCCCATAATCTGCAAGAGCTCGTTTCATCTTTACCTCTAGATGTTTGTTCCAAAGAAGCTTCTTATCTAGAATAACTCTCACATATTTCACTTCTTCGGAGAGATGAAAGGTTGTACCCCTCATCTCTAGAAGGCAAAACCATTCAGTTTCTTTCTTTTTGTAAATAATACCATTGTGGTTTTATTTGGATTTAATAAACATCCCTGAGGCACCAATTGTCAATCAAATCAACGGCGCGTAGTGTATTTCTACACACCATTCCGAGATCTCAACCAACAGCCAGCACAGCCAGGTCATCCGCATAAGCTTGAAGGTGTATTGGAAGATTTTGCAGTTCGCATAGTAGTGAGTCGACCAAAAATACTCCACATAAGTGGCCCTTCCTTGAGAGCAGCCTTTTGTCGCTTACATTGTTAGGTAGCGATCAACACCAAATTCTGCACATAACAACCTCGGCGTTACCATAACGTAGATCCACTTTATTCAAGTTTCATCAGTACCATGTTCTCTGCCGGCATTACACAGCTTTTGGAAGGGCACAAAATCAAACGCCCCTTCAACATCCAAAAACAATCCCATCGTGTTTTCGCCTTTCAGAATTGCGTCCTCTATCGTTGAAACCGAAGAGTGAAGAACAGATTCACAGGACCACGTTGGTAAACGTGTTGATTTTCATTTAGTGAGTGCCACCTTAATACCTTCTCGTGAATGTGACTCTCAACCAGTCTCTTCAAACAATCGAACAAAAATGATGTTAAGCTGATTTGCCTGAAGTTCTTTGGATTTGAATAGTCATCTTTCCCAGGCTTAGATATGAAGACCACCTTAACTTTCTGCCAAGAGGAAGGCACGAAGCCCAGTACAAAACATACACGGAAACTATTTTTTAGATGTTTCTTTAAATGCTCTCTGCCTTCTTTTAGCATGAATGGGGGCCATCTATGTCAGGTGCTTTGGAGCTTTCAAATAATAGCATAGCAGCTCTCGCCTTTCCAGTGGTATCAACCGCTCTAGTAGCACCCTAATTCACCTTGCAGCAACTTCGTGTTGAAACGTTTGCAGAAACTCTCGATTCTCTTCCTCCCACTTCTGCGGCCTATTCTACTGGATGCTGTACTTCCAAAATAGTCTGAATAGACTTAACTCTGGAGTTCATGAAAGTACCATTCGGTTTTCTAAGAGAGTCGAAACTGGCCGGCTCTTCCTTATTATCTGCACAGGCTGGAAGTCTCCCTTTCACCTTCCAATTTCTCACAGTATGCTTTAAAAAAGTTTCGTTTCGAACGTTTTACGAGCCTTTTATATTCACGCTATGAATCCCGGGAGTTTAACCAATCTTCTTCTTTATTGGTTTTGCAAGTTTGATTTAGAAGTAGGCGTCTGCGATGGTATGGTCACGCAATTCGTGCTAACGGGAATTCACTTGGCAAGATTGGTCTGAACATCGAAGTCGATGGCAAACGACCAAAAGGCCGGCCAAAACAACGGCGACTTGATACACTGGATGGGGATTTAAAAACCTCGAGATTGCATCCAGATCAGGCATTCGATAGAGTCAAATCGCGAATCCGATCACGACGAGCCGAGCTTGCTTGTGAACGGGACAAAGGCTGAAGAGAAAGCAGAAGGAGTTCGACTTAGAAGTTGTCTGGTGGATTTTCTGGGTCTATGCGGTTGTCCGTTCCATCATGGAACCAATTCACCGCTTTGGCCTCGGGAAAAAAAACAATCCTCTTCAAAGCACGCTAGAAGTGATCGATTCAGAGTTTCAAATTGATCTTCTATCGCCAAAGGAATCTGGGTGATCTGAGAGTGAGGTTTTAGCTAGCACTCGCCAGTCTCTAATCAATTCTAACCACTTTAAAGTGCAGATTGTTAGGCCAATTATTTAATTTCTTCTTGGCACCACGAACGTACGGGCGCACCCTACATTCGCGGTCATCAGGCCAACTGAAGTGATAAAATCAAACAGCTTCTCTCCTCTAGGATTGCATTTGTTACTGCCCCAACAAATTTGCAGAGCGTTCGCATCAAAACCTATTAAGAGTTCAAGGCCACTTGATGCTGCATACACTACCAGTTCCCTTAATTCTTGCACAAAGAAAGGTAAGTAAGCAGAAGCAACGACAATGTCCCTTCTCTTACTATTAACCTGGTATTGTAATTTGACCGCGACAAGGTCCTGGGAACTGAATTGTCTCAGCATCGTTGCTTCTAACAATTTTGACATCAGAACACACGCCCTCGGTCTCGAGGATCTTTCATCGACTAATCCAATACCAGAGATTTTATTAAAACGAACCTATGGCTCTTGAACCAGAAATATATAGGGACAGTCCTGCAACTTTGCCAGCCTTGCCGCCAGTACATAGGAAGAGGCTTTGGCATGCTGCAGGTTAATTTGACTAACTCTTATGTTTGTAGACGTAAGTGTAGTCTAATGTGAAAATTGCTGCTAACTGAGAAGTCTGCTGCGGTCATTGTGGATTTCACCTTTTGCCGAAAGTTCCGCTTTCTTACGTCCAATTTTTCTGGACAGCACCACTCTTGGTGGTATAGCAACGCCATTGCCCTGGTTCCCAAGAATCTTGACCTTCTTTCACAGCGCCTCCTGCTGTCTTCGTCTGGAGCCCTCCCAGGTTTACGGTGTCCGCGCTGCATGGATCTGTTTTCGCATACCGTACTTAGACCAGTTGCGTTCACGTTACCAGCTTCCCTTTCTTCCGCTTTTTCTGGTAGAGGCGAAAGAAAAGATTCTGACAGGTAAGCCTGTAGTCCCTACTCTTTTGCGGCTGAAGTTTTCTTCTGCCAAGCCTTCCTCTCCCGCTTTTTTTGGAAGAGTTAGGCAACACTGTCCCCGACAGACCGCCCACAGTCAGGTTTCCAGTTCCACTCATTAAGAGAGTTGCTGTACTCTTCTTTCTAACTGACTGCGCCGTAGACACTTGTTGCAGGTTTTCCACTGAAGTGGAGAGCCTGTCTTTCGCAGATTTCTCCGTAGGGGAACATGAATCGCTAATTTCTAGCTACTACTGAACATATATATAGATACATGGGAATCAATTCGTTGCGTCGGAAGTGTTGCTAATGACGCCCCAATATCACACCTCTTTCGCTGTAAATTTTCGTTGCTTCTTTTATCACATAGCGATCGACATCTGCTTCAGTTCATAACAATCTTCGCGTTAGCATAGCATATATCTAATTAAAAAGTATCATCAATGACATACTATTTGGCGGCATCACGAAGTTCTTGGAAAGGCGCGCCGTCGATTGTGTTTTAGTAGGCGAAAGCCTGTCCAGAGCGTTAAGAATAGTGATGGGGGTTTGTCTATTAAGAGTCAGTTGGTTGGTGGCTAGAGTCTTCGACTCTGTTAAAGGTAAACAGACGATCCTCAGTAATTAACAGTATGGTTGAAACAACAACTACCGCATATCTTCATCCAATCTAATGTATGATGCTGTCTATCCAAGTTTTTGACAATTACGACACTTTATAACTCCTTAACGTTTCATTGATTCTTTGACTGTTATCTACCGATACAGAGCCTCTAAATTGAATGCGTTAGATCTGCACTGAGTTTCTTTGATTGTAGCCCCAGTTCTATTTTAAAAAGAGATTATGGGACTCGAAATTAGCTACTCCGGTTCAATGTCTTTGATTCTTACTACTAGCTCTTTTATGTTTCTAAACTGGAATGTACAGTATTCTTTCCAAGTCAAATTTAGACTTTGTTGACTTTTAGGAAGTCGCCTTCGGTATAAGCTAAACTTTCATTTTACCAATATTCCGTTTCTTGATTAGAACTATGGAGAAGTTGCTGCGTCCGATCTTCTGGGTGGATAGGTAGATATTAGTGGAACTATTTCTCTCCCGTAATAGGTTGTTCGTACAATCTTGGCAAGTGAATTCTAGTTAGTGTGACCATAGCATCTAAGACGTCTCTTTCGCAATTTTTCATGGTCAATCCATTCCTCTATCGATCGTGGGTGTTAACATTTCGAGATAATGGAGTGTTACACCACTCGTTCAACGCAACATCTTCATCTCCATTCCCGCGAAGCGCCATTCATTGTCCTATAAAGTCGCATAAATCTCAGAATCATAGAGGGCGACAGGGCGGATGACACTGCGCCAATAGATTTGAGACTTTCATTAATACGTCGATCACAAAGAACACCAGTTTGGAACGCTACTTCATCGAAACTTCGCTAATGCATGAATTACAGTTCTCCATGCGCTGATAGCATTGACCCGACATATTTAAATCACTGAGTTCTGTCAGGTCACTGCCACTTACATTACAAAGATACGAAAGATAGGAAGCGATTTTGATATACCCGCCACACTTTGAAATTTACTTTTCGGATCGTGGTAGAGCAATTTCACCTAGCACATAAGTTCTTCTGGTACTAAGTGTTGCTGCAGAGCATACCAGATAGGTTCCTGTGGCACACGGTCAAACGCCTTCTCTAGATCCGATAGTTGTCAAGAATGTATTCAGAAATCTGGATGATGTATGGGGCTCGAACGGATTACACACAGCAAGTGGCGCCATTTTGTGTAAAGTTTAAGGAGGCCGGGGAAGGAGCGTGCCATTTTTTTTAAAGAATTGCTCCCACGTTTAATTTCCGATGAAATGTGGGGGAGTGAAGACTCAAAATATGACCCCCAAAAAGTATAACAGACCTCGTTCTCAGAACTATCTATGCCTGAAATTACATCCCGTTCTGATATTTGCACAAATAAAGTTAATAATCGCGTATTACCATTTTCTAGAAATTTTGCTCGAAACCACCCTTAAATTCATGTCAGAAGTACAAAATTGGGCATTTGCATAAGGCATAACTTTGGGAAGAAAATCCAACTATTATTAAGAAAGCTATAGACTGTGAAACTTTTACGTTTTATGTGAATTTCATGCATTCTAAAACGTGTATGAGGTCATAATAATATATCAATTCGCCAATACATTTTGTTGTTGTATTGACGGATTGATATGTTATTATGACCTCATACACGTTGTATACACATGAATGGGAGGTCGCAGGGATACATTTCATTTCAGTTTTTTCATCATTCATATATCAATACCAACTACTCGAGACAAACATATGTATGTATTTACCTATGTTTGTTTAGGGGGACATAATATCTACGTCTGTAATATGTACACATATCTTGTAGTTTGAAAAAAATATGGAGGAATATTTTGGGTTTTTAGCCATATACGAATGGGAAAATGTGCGAAGAAAGTTTCTCACATAAAATGAGGACAAAACATTTACACCCGAAGCGCCAGTTTCCAGTATTCCGATTTGTTTAACTCTTGTATAATATACTCTACTATATTAAAATAACATAGTAATATTTTAACCTGGTCCATAGAAATATACTTTCCAGAGAAATTGCAAGAATTTAACTAATCCAAAAATGTACGACTTGCGGTTTCATTTTTGGGTTTCTAGCCCAGAGCAGAGCGGCCCACGGACCAAGAAAGATGAAAGAAAGTTTCTTTTCATATGTACCGGTCCGCCATCAAGTGGATAGCGAACTCAGGACTACTTCATATTCCTTTAAAAAAAATTTTTGCAACTAACACTTTCATTATTTTCGAAACTACTCTGGTAATGCAACTTATTTATGGTTAGGATGATAATGCAAGTAAATGCGGGTCCATTCAATTTCGTTTCTATTTCGATTGATCCAGATAATTCTGTCATTGGTTATCCACGTTGAAATTAAACATTTTACCATGTCACACTTAACTTTTAGTTTCTTACACTTAACTTTTACCTTCCTTAAATAGCAAAAACCAAGAGAGCATGACGATTCTTTTTAAGGTTTTGTGTGAAACAAAACCTTATTAGAATGGTGACGGTGTCTGTCTGTCCGTCTGTC
This sequence comes from Hermetia illucens, assembly GCF_905115235.1. Classification (NCBI taxonomy): domain Eukaryota; kingdom Metazoa; phylum Arthropoda; class Insecta; order Diptera; family Stratiomyidae; genus Hermetia; species Hermetia illucens. The sequence goes on along the minus strand of NC_051852.1, from coordinate 86,066,638 downwards.
CGTCTGTCTGTCTGTCTGTCTGTCTGTCTGTCTGTCTGTCTGTCTGTCACACCCGATTTATTCGGAAACGGCTAGACCGATTGTCACGAAAATTGGTGAGAGTATGTAATCTGGTGATCCCTTTACATGCAGCAAGTGGCGCCATCTTGCGTTAAGTTTAAGGGGGGGCTCTCCGTACATGTGAATGGAGGGTGCAAATTTTTTTTTCACAGAATGTAGCCAAGTAGGGTATCAAATGAAAGGTCTCAATTAGTACTTTTCGAATCTGGTTCAATATTTGATATTAGATGAAACATAGGGGAGTCAGGGTTGAAAATATGACCCACAAAAAGTGTAACAGGTCTCGTTCTCAGAACCTATCCAACCGAAAAATCTGGAAAAAATCACAGTGGTGCATCTCTACGAAATCTAGGCCTCAAAATATATCCGGTTCCGATATCTGCACAAATAAAGTTAATAATAGTATATTTCCACATTTTAGAAATTTACCCGGCACCCCCCCTTATGTTCATCCCAGAAATACAAAATTTGGCATGAGTGTAACGAAGAATATAATGCACAGTTTGGTCAAGTTTGAAGAAAATCCAACTATTATTAACAAAGTTATTGGGGGTGAAACTTTACAATTTTTTGTGAATTTCGTGCACTCTACAACCCGCATGACGTCATCATCACATATCAATTCGTCAATACCACAACGAAATGAATTTTTATGAATTGGGTCGCAGGCAATTATTTTGTTTTAGTTTTTTAGTTATTTGTCAACCAGACATGTGTGTATGTAGGTATATAATATATGCGTGCTAATGAACTTTGCGGCTAGTGCCTAATTCAGATAGATATAAGACGTAAATCGGAAATATGGGTACGATAAATTTAGATATGTGCATATATGTGTACAGCAGGTAATAGGCAGTTTGTTTGTTTAGGGTGAGCATGATATCTATGGCTCTAATATGTACGTATGTCTCGTAGTTTGGAAAAATATGAAGGATTATGTTGGATTTGTATTATAGCTATATACGGACAGAGAAATGTGCGTCTCTTACATAACACAAAACCTTTATACCCGAAGCGCGAGCTTCCGGTATTCCGACTTGTTTCTCACTGTCCTGCTGTCATGGTTGTGTATAATTCGAACATAAGTCAGCTTTCTAGGGATTCTAGAGCTTGTCTATTTTCGGTGTGATATTAAATCTTAGTTACAGCCTTTTGAGTGGGTGGAATTGTTAATAACATAACGAGTACAGTAACAAAAAAGGTGGAAGTAAACTGCCTTCCAACATTATCCTCTTGGATAGAATTTCGCCTAAAACTTTGTGGATATAAATTATGTAACTTTAACATCGACAAATCATTTCACACAGCTGGAGTGTGAAAGTTGTGTGGAGCACTAATTTTATGGCCTTGCAAAATGATAAAGATGACATTTGCTATTATGGATCTGGAGCATGAACGTAGCTCGATTATCTCAATTATGCAAATGAAACGCTTCAGAATGGCAACTTCAAAATTTATTGCTTTCATTCTTGATTTTGATGAATTCTGTTTGAGATAGGTAAGATGTCATGCAACATATACATGGATATAGGGAAGAAGTATCCGCTAGCGCTTAGGCTATGTAATTTGCATATTTTTTCAAAAACCTAGTTGACCTTAATTTACAACAAGTCGGGAAACCGAAAGCTAGACGCTTCAGGCATGAAAGGTTTTTCTCTATTTATTTTATAAAAACATTTGAGTGGAGATTTGTCCCATTAGTACCTAATACATATTATAACGTTTTTAGTAATAATGCGATCTTCACCAAACTTGGTAGGATCATGGTGTCGGTTATAGCCTACAATGCTGCGATGATGACCTTAAGGGGCGTTCTGCAGCCAATTACTTAAAACTATGGTAATATACTATTATTAATTTTATTTAAACAAATGTCGACATGGACGGCATTTCCAAGCCTTGGCACCATATATTGGCAGCCTCTAGATATTTTCCAGATTTTTCGATTGGGTAATTTCTAAGAATGGGTCCGTGAAAGAAATTATCACTCTCGACCCCACCTGGGGAAAATAGCTTCTTCGTATATGGGACTTCAATATTTCAATCGAATGTCAATTATTCTCGTTAATTATCAGGTCAGTATCTTATTTACTTGGCTTAAGAGGCAGTAAATTCGCGCGTGAAATTGATAAGTATTACTTACGTTGCTGGCCTCCATACTGTTCCATTTGATACCCCTAGAAGGAACTTTATGGGGGTTTTCCAGCCAATATCAGAAAGTTGGTAATATACTATTAGTAAGTTTATTTTAGCAGATATCGAAATGGGACATATTTTTAGCATCGACTTTTTGAAAAAAAAACTGGGTTTTTGAAATTATCAGCATTTTAAATTTCAACCAAATTCAAACGGACTGAAAAGCTCGGGCCATGTTGTGTGACGTCACAACTCGAGCCAAGAAACTTCAATGGGCCGGCAAGTGGCAGTTACTGATAAAAATATAAAACTGTCAATACTGATTTCCCGCATGAAATGCTAGGGAAGACGATGAAATATTCTTTCGAGCCTTGCTGCACAAATAACTCCACAAAAACCCCCAAATGTCAACAATGACATTTGTCAACATACTCATTCTAGACTCTAGTCTGATCACGGAACCACAATGTAATAACAGTAATATCTATTAAATTAATTTATAGTGATTTAGTTTGAGGTATATTTTTCAGATAAGTAGAAATGAACTTTAGCGTCGCGTCATAGAACAATTATAAAGTTCTGGTAAAAATAACAAGTCGTTCATATCCTGGAGATATAACTCAAACAGTCATGAAAAGGACGTCCAGAAATTGAACTTTCTGAAACTCCACTGAAGGTGAAGGGAAGACCTGGATCCTCAAAGCACCGTGGAAAACCTTACTTCAGGAAATAAATAATTAGGGATGCAACATCAATCAGCGTCGCGACTTAGAGAAAGGGAATTTAGTACATGAAACTTCATATGGGGAAAACGGTTTCTTCAAAACTGAGAATCTTTCAGAAACGTACGTTTTATTAACGTGCAGGTAGAAATGTCTGAGTTTGCTATATAGCTTATTACCATTACTGCCGAATCGTAAAGTAACTTGAAGGATTGTCCATTCACCCATCAATTCCCCACTTTCCTGTTAAAAACTGATTTATTACTTGAAAAGTAACAAGAAACAAACACTAAACCGGATGCCTGCACGTAGATAAGATTTACATCGCTCCCTTGATGATGTCACAGCGTTTTCTTTTCGGCCTTGTGAGAATTCAATTTTTAGACCATTGTAATTAACAAATGAACGTTCCGAATTGAATTTTTTTAAAAGATAAGGTAATTTGGCATGTAACTACTATTTCGGTGTTTTTACTGTGAACATATAGTCAATTTCTAACGCGGGGAGTCTATTCGGAAACCAGATGAAAATTTTTGTTTGTTTCTTCTGTAAGTATATTTGAGTGCAGAAATGATCAATTTGTACCTAGTCCGTAATGTATATGTACACTTAGCATGTCAAACTACTCACTTTAGTGTGACATTTATATTTAACATTTTGGATTTCAGCAAATTTACACGAAAAAGACAACTACTGTAACTTCATCAGTAATGGAACTTGGGAATCTCATACTGTAGTCTCCATTAATACAAATTTTTATAACTCTGGGGTAAACTCAAAAACGGTTTCTAATCAATTTCACCGAAAATAGTAATATACTATTATTAAATTAATTTGAGCAGATATCGGTATGAAGTCAACTTATGTTTTTTTTTCAGATATTCCTATTGGGTAGTTTCTGGAAACGGGTAGGTTCAAAAAATCATAACTTTCGAACGGTACTAATCGAAACCTTTCATTTGATATATTCTGTGGAAAAAAATGCACGCTCCCTTCTGTATATTTGAGGACCTCTTTAAACTCAACGTATATAGATGTAACTTACTGCATGTGTAGACGTTCACAATTCTCACCTTTTTACCAAATTTCGCATCAATCGGTTATCCATTTTAATAAGGTTTTGTTTAACTAACCTTAACAAGGTTTTATTTTACACAAAGCCTTAAAATTGCTTAAAAATGCTCTACACTTTCGTCAGTCATAATACTTTAAATTGAAAAAAAGAAAATCAATTTGACGTTCTATATGACTGGAACGATCCCATTTCAAAATGCTTCCTCATATACCTTCAACTGATATGTATAAAGTTCTTTAAACTTTAAACCACATATGACTCGATTCATGGACTCTCCTATTCACAGCCCCAAGTTATTGACGAACTAAAAGTTATTTAGCTGATGTTTCACGAGGTGGAAGAAAGTTTTCAATAACTTTTGTATGTTCATAATAAAGATGCAAACGACTTACAAACGTAAATGAATTTTGTATGAAATTTCGAAGTCCTTTGAGAACAATGAAAAACGTTTAGCAGAACAGTGAATATGGCCAACAAGGCAAATTCAGATATGTGAGCACGTACAAGCGTATGTGGAATTTTGAGGCCATTCACAGCTGAAGAAAACGTTTTTGCATGCCCTTGGAAGGTTTCGTGCTTGAACACACTTTTTGTTCAAATTTCTGGTCATATTGGGCCAGAATTCGAATGTAACCGGTCATGAATACTAACTAACTTATCTTTAAAGAAAAGCAGATGTGTTCATAAATATTTGCAATAGAGAAAGAAGAAGAATTAGAAAGACTACATTCATCAGCTATCCGAATAGAGTGACTTAAATATGATACTGCAAATCAATATACTATCGATTAAGACGAAAAAACAACATCAAGAGGCAAAAGTCCTTATGAAGGTGTGTCCTAAGTTTCTTCCTGCATTTATATAGGGAAATGTAGCTTGAACTAAACTTACAATAAAACGTAATAGATTTACTTTCAGAACTGATCTAAGCGGAAAATCTAAAGAAATCTGGGCTTCAGACACTTTCCATAGCAATATCTGTTCAAACCATCTTCATACCGGCAGTCTAGTACATTTAAGAAATTTACCCATCCTTGTCCTTTAATTCAATCGAAATGCACAACGGAGCAGGAATATTTACTGCACTATAAACAACTATGCTCTAACATCTGATTTAAATACTAGGTTCGAATGAAAGTGGAGAGATTAAGAAGACACTGCTCCTCGATATTGCAAAATTGTGTGGGTTCATGACCAAGTATCTACACCCACTAAAATCACCATCCGTCTCCTTCCATGTCCACCCTCCTCCTCCGCTCTTGTAGTCTTCGTCGCCTTCTCCTCATTAAAGATTATGTGACTATGGTCCTTGAGGGTGGCAATTTTTCAGGCTCATTTTCGAAGCGATGCAAATAATTCTTATAATCATCATGTCGTACTAGGAATTGTATCAGGCGCTCATTTTCTCCTCAGCGTTTCGTAATACTCGAGTTGTTCCACCGCGGTTGCCATGCTATGCAGCGCAGCTGCTATAGTAGTCACCACGTCACGGATATTAACAATATTGCTTTTACTTTTGCAATTAAAAACTAGGACTGCTTTCATTATTCCACCGCCAAATCCTGATTAGTCATTTTTAATCGAGACTTTATAGTACAAATGGTTTTTCTTGCGTACACCGCCATACCTCCAATGCTCTTTGCGACTACAACCGGAGCAAGTCCGTCTGCAAAACCAACCATCGTTGCCTCCAATTCATTAAACAACACTTTCCACAAGCCGGTAAAAGCAATGCGTATACAGTTTTCCGACTGTTCCCCATACATGTGAAAGTGGTGGTGTAAAATTTTTTTCCACCAAATATGATCATGTGGTGCATCAAATTAGTACATTTTAAAATAATTCGGCTTTTGACATTGGATGAAACCTAGAGTAGTGAGGGTTTAGAATATGTGCCCCAAAAAGTGAAGCAGGTCTCGTTCTCAGAACCTATCGAACCGAAATATCTGAAACAAAATCACAGTGGTGCATCACTACGAAATCTAGGCCTCAAAATCCGGTTCAAATATTTGCATAAGTAAAGTTAATTATAGTATATTTCCACATTTTAGAAATTTATCCGACAACGCCCCTTAAGATCATCCTAGAAGTATAAGTGGCATTGGTGTAACGGATAACATAAAGCACAATTTGATGCATTTTGAAGAATCCAACTATTATTAACAAAGTTATAGAGGGTTGAATTTTGCAATTTTTGTGAATTTCATGCATTCTATAACATGTATGATGTCATCACACATCAATTCACCAATACCACAGCAAAATTGGCTTATATGAATGGGGGATCCTAAGGAAACATTTTGTTTTAGTTTTTTAGTCACTCATATATCAATATCATTTACTCCAGCCGGACATATGTGTATGTATAGGTATATATAAGTAAAAATAGTCTTTGCGGGTAGTGCCTAATTCAGATAGATATATTTGTACATTAAACCAGCGGTATTCAACGTACATACTATATATGTACATATGTATGGTGCACAAAATAAATCGGAAATGTGGGTACGATCAATTTATATACGTGTTTGTTTAAGTTGAGGACAATATACATGTCTGTAATATGTATGTATATCTTGTAGTTTGTGTAGTAGTGTAAAATATGAAGGAATGGCAAAATGTGCATAGAAGTTTCTCACATAAGATGAACACAAATCCCTTATAACCAAAACGCGAGCTTCCGGTATTCGGACATATTTAAGGTTTAGTGTGAAATACAACAACCCCTGGTTGTTTGTCCATCTGCCTCCTTGCCTAACTCGATTTACTCGGAAACGACTAAACCTACTACCATGAAATTTGTTGGAGGCATGTGGTCTGTGAATCCCTCTACATAATGCTTCCTGTTGAGTTTAAAGGGAGCCCCTTTGCTTGCGAGAGGAAGGTACATTTTTTTTTAACAAAATATAGTCGGATATATAGTGCTCAAAACCTATCCAGCTGAAAATTCTCGAAAAAAAATCGAAAAAATTTAACTATATTTCATTCCAATATCTGCTTAAATAAAATTAGTAATGGTATATTACTCCATTTTGGAAATTAATCAGAAAACCCCTTTCAAAGCAGGAGTATAATCGATAATCTAGGCCATATTACTGCAGAGTTTAAAGGCGATCGTACTATTACTAACGAAATTAAAGTATGTCTTTCTTCTATTTAGTGTAAATTTACCACCCCCTAAGACATTGTATAAGACATTGTATGTCTGTCTAAATACTATAATGATTAGCAATTTATAATTACTGTACTGATGAGCTTTATATAATAATAATAATAATCGTTGGCGCAACAATCCATATTGGATCAGGGCCTTGAAGTGTGTTAGAGCACTTCATTCAAGACCGTAACCGTACACTACAGTAGATTGTAGGAGGCAATCTGGTCAGCATTGCGCTCGCCCGAGATTATTACCCTGATTTGACTCAGGTACTCATTCACAGCTGAGTCGACTAGTATGCGACGTGAAATCACGATACAAATCCCACTGCCACCAACGAGATTTGAACCGCGACCTTCCGTACGACAGCCTTGTGCTCTAACCACTCAGCTATCCGGACACTTTAGCTTTATATAATCATATATAAAGTGAACCGCCTGAGATTGCAAGAGCTAGATAGTATGTATACTAGGTCAGCATGGAAACATCTTATTTCTATTTTTTGGAGGATTTTTGATTATATGTATGTCAATCTCAATTTCTGTAGACATATGTACATTTTTTTTTTTTTTTGTGCGTACACGGAGGTGGAAAATCTTAGAAAGACACGTCCGCCGCAGCTCCGCCGCCCGAACGGCGGAACTACAGCGGGCGCGTGTGGGATTCACACCCACTAAAAACCACCCCCGGTCTCTCCAACCCCAGCCCCGCGGGACCACCATTGAGGTATTACTTCGCGAGGTAGGTTTGCTTTTAGGCACTCATCCTTCTCCCATTTGCAGCATTCCTCCTTCTTTCTTCCTTCAGCAACTCCTCCTGCATTTGGATTATTGCGGAGCCAACCGCAAGCCACTTCTCCTTGGACTCCAGCATCTCAGTAACCAAGCTCTCCGGGGTGCCGCTCCTGCCCAGCACCTGGTTTAAGCTCCTTCTCTCCATCGCAAATCGTGGGCAGTGAAACATCACATGCTCTGGATCCTCCGGTATGCCATCGCATCTGGGACAGTTCGGAGAATCATCCAACCCAAAGCGGTACAGATACTGCCTGTAGCAACCACCGTGCCCCGTGAAGAACTGGGTAATGTGGTAGTTGGTATCCCCATGTTTTCGCTCAAGCCACACCCTAATGTTGGGAATGAGCCTGTGCGTCCACCGACCTTTCGCAGACTCGTCCCATCTGCGTTGCCAGAGATCAAGCGACTCTGACCTTGCCGCATTTCTACGCTGTGCATGCCCCTCCATATGTCTTGCATTGTACAGGACACTCATTTCTTTGGCCAGAATGTCAACCGGGATCATGCCTCCCACCACCAATACTGCCTCATCTGATGTGGTTCTAAAAGCACTGCAAACCCTCAAAGCCATCCGCCGGTAAACCGAGTTCACCTGCTTCCGTCTCTGAGAGTTTGCAAGCGCCTCCGCCCACACAGGCGACGAGTAGAGCAGGATGGAGCGCACCACTCCGGCTAGCACCAACCTCCGGCAATGTTTCGGCCCACCAATATTTGGCAACATTTTTGCAAGTGCCGTGGTGGCACTGGCTGCCTTTTGGCATGCATACTCTAGGTGTTCCCTAAAACTCAATTTGGTGTCAATTATTACCCTCAGGAATTTGATAGCCGGCTTTGATACGACCGTATGTCCACCGACCTCCACTTTTACACTGTTATTTTTCCTGCGTTTCGTTTTCAAGACCGCTTCCGTTTTCGCGTCCGCCACGGTCAACCCTGCCTTTTCTAGTCAGGACTTTACCGCTCTCACTGTTTCTGTTGCGTAAAGCTCCACAGCTTCTGGGTGTTTTGCTGCAACAACCACAGCTAGGTCACAAGCGAAGCCGACAATCGTAGTCGCCTCTGGGACGGGAAGAGCAAGCACCCCATTACACATGATATTCCACAACAGGGGACAAAGTACCGATCCCTGTGGTACCCCGGCTGTGACAATGTACTCTTTGGGGCCCTCATCCGTCCTGTACCAGAGAGTCCTCTCTGAGAGGTAGTTTTCCACCAAATTCGCTAAGTATCCGGGGACACCTGTGTCAGCCAACGCCCCTTTAATTCTATTCCACTTGACCGAGTTGAATGCGTTTTTGACATCCAACGCCACCACGGCACAGCAGCCGCCAGAAATCAGTGCACCTTTTGCCAGGTTTCCCACCATGCCAATTGCGTCCACCGTAGAGTGGGCGCGTCGGAAACCAAACTGGCGTTCCGACAAACCATTGCTGGCTTCGACGATGGACAGGAGTCTGTTGTAGATGACTCTCTCCATCATCTTCCCCATTGTATCCAACAGGCAGATAGGACGATACGACCCTGGGTTTCCAGGTGGCTTGCCAGGCTTCGGAAGCGACACCAGCTTTTGCTTTTTCCACTGGGCAGGGAATATTCCTTCTTTTCGGCACGCCTCGAAGGTGTTGGCGAAAAGGTTGAGCCTAGTCCTCGCTGCCAGTTTCAAAGCTCGGTTGGGGATGCCATCCAAACATGGGGCCTTGTTGTCACCGAACCTACCACATATTTCCCGCAGCTCCTTCACAGTTACAGGCGGTATTATGCCGTCATTTGACTGGATAAAAATTTGCCTTCCCTTATTTTCGTGGTGAGGGAACAGAGCGGTAACAATCTGTTTCAGGAGGCGCGGACAGGTCACCTGGGGTGATTTCCGCAGCCTTTTCATCACCACTCTGTAAGCCTCGCCCCAAGGGTTTATGTCGGCATGGTCGCACAGCTGTTTGAAGCAGTTCTTTTTGCTCCTCCGAATGGCTTCCTTTAGGCGGCCACGCAATTGCTTGTGTGCCTCCTCTCGACCGCCGCTACCGGGTTTTCCCCTGAGCCTCTAGCAAAGCCTCCTTGCCCGAAAACACGCGGCTCGCAAACTTGCGATTTTGTTGTTCCACCAGTAGTTGGGTTGCCTACTGGGGAGCAATCGCCTTCTGGGCATAGTAACATCGCATGTTTTCGTCACCCGTCGAGTGATCTGGGTGGCTTCCTCTCCAGCCGTACCATTCAGGGATATGTCGGATGTGAGCACCGCGGAAAACGTGTCCCCCTCGAAAGCTTTCACTGTCCAGCCAAGCATACCACCCGGCATTCTGCGAAAACTCTTTTTCGAGCTCGATCCGTCCTTGATCTCTATGCAGATTGCCTGGTGGTCGCTGTGAGTATAGTCCTCACTGACATGCCAAGCGATTCTACTGGCTAAAGTGGCACTCACGTATGTCAGGTCCACTATAGACCCCAGGCCCCTTCCCCGGAAAGTGTACGAAGACACAACATTCGCCAGTACCACGTCCAGCTCCGCGAATGCTTCGAGGAGAACACGTCCCCTGACATTAGTTATCCGGCTGCCCCATTCAGGAGCCCATGCATTGAAATCGTCTCCTATTATGATCGGCCAACGTCCTCTTGCATCCAAAACAAGGGCAGCAAGCATCCGCTCATACTCGACGAGTGTAGCGCTGGGTGGAGCATAGTAGCTGTAGATGTGGACGCCATTCACCTTCGCTCTGATGAAGCCCCCCTCCGGGTGCTCCATTATTTCCTGAAAAGCTTGTTCTCCACAAGTCCACAGCGCTGCTTGGCCCGTTTGATCTTTGACCCAAACGCTACCACCGCGGTTTCGGTATGATTCACTTAGTATGGCCAAATCGATGTTTTTCTCGCGGATGGTTTGCGCGAGTAGATCCTGCGCCGCCTCGCAGTGGTTGAGGTTGATTTGTATCACCCTCATCTGCGATTTGTGCTAAGGGCTCTCCTGTATTCCGGGCACCTGCTGCTGCCCGCAATGTGCCGATGGTCCACACCCTCCTTTCCTTTGCACAGTAGACAATTTGGGTCAGTTCCGCAGTCCTTGCTGATATGGCCTTCCACTCCGCATCTCCTGCATTGCTTTGACCTGTCATTTGGGCTGGTGCATGACTTCGCAATGTGACCAAAGCCAAGGCATCTAAAGCACCGTTTTAACGCCACCTGTTCCCTAAGGCGACACATAACCCAGCCTATTCTCACTCTCCCTGCTGCTAACAGTTTAAGTGCGTTCTCCACTGGTAGGCTGATGATGGCGGTTTGTGTTCCACCATAGGCTTTCCTCAGCGTTTTCACCACTGACTCTTGTAATCCGGCAAGATCGAACTGTTTCTCCAACGCTTCGCGAACCTCCTCCTTCGTCGTGATTTCATCTATCTCTTTGCAGATTATAGTGATCTCCGGCCTGCTAGCTCTTATGTCGGCTTCTTGTCCTAAAGTCTTCCCGATTTGGCTTAAGAATTTGTCCGCGGTTACATCCTTGGATTTCTTAAGTTCCAACATAAGATCTCCCTTCTGCGACCGTCTAATGCGGCTGACGTTGTCTCCCAAATTGGTGAGTTCGGGGTCTGCCTTCACTTTCCTGAGAATGTCGGCGTATGACCCTTCGCCCCGTTTGGAAATGAAAATCATCTCCGGTCTAATCTTCCTCCGATAATTTCTTTTCCATATGTACATATATTTCATATAAAGTTTGCGTGCATGTTCACTTTTACGTGGGAAATAAAGTTGAAATGTTGACATGCATACGATTTAAATGTAATGTACGCAAGATATTGATTATGTCTTCAATATATATGTATATAAATATTTACATCTTGGAGTTTCGAAAAACATGAAGAAATATTTAGAATTTGTGATTAAGTAACAACAACTTCATTAGTAATTGTACAATTTTGATCAAATATTATTATATTATGCTTGATAAAAAAATGTCAAGCGGTCACGGGTTTACGGTTTCTTACCAGGGCAGAGGCAAATCGTCAGACGCTGCCTCACCTCTGCCCTGGGAGCAACGTGATCGAAGCGGCTCGTAGATGTTAAGTGCTCCTTTTTGGTCCGGTCGGCGGACTTAGGACCCCACAATTCCTAAAAAAAATATTATGCTTGATATTTTCTAAAATTATATTATGCTTTATACTACTACTACTACTACTATGGAGAGTATTTTGGGGCCTGTTACCCCCCTTTTGCATATATTAGGGCCCCCCCTTAAACACAACTTACTGCATGTGTGGGCGTTCACAATTCCCACCAAATTCCGTATCAATCGGTATAGCAGTTTCTGAGAAAATGACGTGTGACTGATAGAAATATTGAACCGATCTATAGGTTTTATTTGGAAAACAAAACCTTTAGCACATAAGTTTATTCCCTCATATACACGTAGCTCACACACTCCTAATTTTGTCCCGTTTGATCTTCTGCAGGGAAAGTAAAAGTTGGTTCGTCATGGTGAAATCCCATGTTCCTACAATTACGTCGCCTTGGATTTTCGGCCATAACATCCTTTAATGTGTTGATGACATTGGTGATGGCCCGAAGACCGTCGAACTCGACCAAGAGAGGAAAGTCACCTCAAACCATAAAATGTTGACGAAATTGGCCGTAAAAGTCTGCCCGCAAATACTGAAATGTCCCGTCGATACGCGCTTGCATGCTTCCAGATTCGCCAGACTTGTGATCAGGTGGAGGGGGTGTGTTTTAATACTTGAATGAGTCGCGTGTCATTTAACTGAAACATGGGAATTGGAAAGATAAAAAAATTCATCCTCAACGGCGCACATGGAGTCGGAAAGCGAAGTTTCATGATGAATTCCATCCTCATTTAATGTTCCAAATGTGAATTTATAGAAAACTACCGAATTATTGGAGAAAGTCGGTTATTGATTATCCCCTCGAGAATCTTGCCCATCGGCCTACCTGGTTTCAGCATCAGCACAACCTTTGTCAACCTTTGTTTTCACTTTGCGAAGAAATACTCTTCATCTAGGGAGACTGCAGCTCGCCAGTCTCATGGTCTTGTTAGAGATTTGATGAACTCTGCGAGCTACGATATCTTGTACTCTTTTCGTTGGTGCAAAACTTTAATCATGTTCCCAAATTACGAAATAAGTTATTAACGCTTGTTTCTAGCTAAGGCGAAATTTCGCACATGCAAATCGAAAGATGATATGAAACGAAACTGCTATTAGAGGGTTGTTGGTTCGATCAAGCTTGGGTTCTTTGCAAGAAAAATTGCGTACGCTTAGCCGCGTCCGAGAAAAGATTTTTTGGCACCTTCATGAGGATGGACGATTGCGCAGCCTACATAAAGACGAAATTTATAAGCAATACCATGACCGTCTAGTTGCGGACTAAATACGGTGAGGATAGTCCAACCCGGAAGCTCCATAAGGGCAACATTTAGACGCCACACCGATTGAAATGAAATTTGGTGGAAAGGCTGGAACTGTAAACGCCTACGCATGCAGTATAACATCATCAGTTTTTTCCACCAAATACCAAGTACAGTTGAATATCAAACGAAATGTATCGATTAGTGTATTCCGAAACCGGTATTAGTTTTGATGAAAGGCGGATTGGGAGGGCTAGAAAGTGGCTACTTATTTACCGGCGCCATTCTTAGAGTACCTAATCGAGGAACCAGAAAAAATCACAAAGCTGCCCCTGTACAGTGCCTACTCTCTGTAACGATACCTGCTAAAATAAAGTTGATTATAATATATTGCTATATTTAGGAGAATTGAGTTGATATTTATATCTGCATATATAATAAAAGATATGATATAAAGCATAATGCTGACGAGTTTGGTGCAAATCACACAATTGCCATCAAAATTATAATAATTCCAAATTGTCTTTTTTTTGCAAATTTGCCTCAATCTAAAACTTTAAATGCTAGTATCACACTAAAGTGAACAGTTCGGCATACTATATGCATAGACATTACGAACTAGGTACAAATGCGAGGTATCTCCACTGAAATATATAAGAAACACACAAAACCTTTCATACCTTCCGGTTTCCCGACTTATTTGTAATTGTTTTTTTGTTACACTTTCAGTTAGACTGCTTTAATTTTATTATGGTCACACTTCATGCTCCGCAACTGATAAGCTCACAGCAGCGAGATAAACACAACCATCCATGGCGGCTGTTAGTCGAACCTAGTCATGCTTAAGGGGGTCATCGCGTGTGAAGGCCGTTTTTTTTGGTTTTTTTCGAATTCTTTTGTGAAGAACTGGATAAAGATTTCACCATAGATTTATTAATATCTTGAGCGTGCATAGTAATTTTTCCAGCCCGATCGCATGGCTGGTTGTTGAAATACAGAGCAATCTATACACCCATCTCCAAAAAAGGTGTTTTTCTGTTGCCACGCTAGAGGGCACTGCGATCATCTTAAAGAAGAAACCTCCTGAAGAAACACATGTAAAGCCTTGGCTTCAATTCTTATGATTTTATTTATTTATTTAATTTAACGGACAACAAACAGAGAAAATTCCAATTAATTATTGTCCTCTGGAGGAGGAGAAAGCGAAAACCAAAAAATAAAATCCTATTCCGCGGTTCCGACATACGGGATGACCCCCTTAATGCGACAGAGAAGCTGGACATGGGGCGGTCTTGCATAGATAGAGGCGTCAATTTCGTTTTCATAGACTTTCTGTGACAGCAGGTCCTCCGCAACGTGGCAGTGGTTCAAGTTCAGCCGAGTGGCTTTCATTTATGTGGCTTAATATTAAAAAATATAAATAGTTCTAATTACAGATGCCCTATTCATTCAGTCATGATAATTTAAAAATATTTTATGTAATTTATTTGAAGTTAGCTTCAATTTTTAAATTAAAGATTGAAGCGGATTTTCTTTTCAAAACGCTATTGGAAACGATTGGTTGCCTGTCTGTCACAGAACGAATTGAAAATTGAACTTGGAAAAGAAACATTGAAACGAAGTTTGGTAGACATATGGAAACTATGAAATGCCATGAATTTGCATCTCTCTGTACAGTATCAAATGGAAAATCTCAAATAGATTGATTTTCTCTACTCAAGGAAATGTTTGAAATTCACGATGTTGCGCTTTTAGGATAACTAGGCATAAAAAATATATCGTATTTTGCTATCTACTCAATTAAACTTAGTGTTTGCTTTTCACTCTTTATTGGAGTATAGGGCATCCACATTATCAGACTGTGCCGCACTTTCACTATGATTACACTTAACGCTCTGTAGATGATTGGCTCACAGCAGACTTTGTGATAGTATATTACCAAAGTTAGTTTTAAAATTGACCGGAAAATCCTAATTAAGTTCATCTAAGAAACACTAAAATGAGCAAAAACATAATGAAAAGGGAAGTGAGGTGGAATTCTCAGAAGCTGCACCACCTAAAAATGTAAGGGAATCATGAAGTGCCTCAGTAGAAAATCCACACCTCGGTATACGTTTCATGCCAACCTCAGTTCGGATCTAGTTAATAATAATGTGTTATTATGTATATTTTCAAATGTTACTGAAAAAGCCCCCAGGTTTTACAGTAGTATTGCAAAATTTTGATGAAGTCTGCAAACAGCAAAGCACAACCTAGGACATGATATTGCATATTTATACTTGCTAAATAATGTTCAACTTGTACTGTGAAGCGAAAATCTAATGCAAGTGTAGTATTATAGATATAGTAGTTTTCAGAATGAGATAGTTGCGTAAAAGGATCTTGAACAATAATGAAGAATTGAATTTTGAACCAAGTAGAATTGGAGCTATCTTTGGCGGGAAGTTTCCTCACACAAGAAAATGAGAAACCTTTCATACTTGAAGTGTCCCTATTTCACTTCTCCTACCTGTTTTTCTCGTCTCCCTCATGTTAATGGTCTGATTACCACTCAATATATTTACCTCAGGATGGACTTTTATTAAGTTTTCTAGATATACAGCTCCAAATCCTTCCCAGCTTGTCACCAGTAGTGACATCGTGTAATCAATAGTAGATTTTGGTTGCCAATAAAGGCGGTTTGCATGATAATATTGATATCGATAGATGACGGATAGAAAAAAAGTAGGTCACAGGGCAGATATGCAGTGTCTTCAAGTGAAGACAGAGTTTGGTATTAAAACTAACTACTATAGATATTAATTACGCCATGACAAGGGGATTATGTCATACTTTTCTAGCAAGAATTATTGGGCGATATTTCAGTTTTCTTTTTCAATTTGTTAATTTAATGGAGTATTTCGTCATCTATGAGAGGAGTACTTAGGTCTTAATGTAAAGTACTGCTCTATACCAACCAACGTACATTTGTTATTATTCGGAGAATCTTCGACTGTGTTTATTGTTTGATGGACCAGTTTGGTGTTACAAAATTTCATTGCACCTCATAACTGAATTCCGAAAATCCAGATGGGTTTAAATAACGGCTTATTCAAAAGTGTCTTGTTATCTGGTGATAAGATTTTATTGATTAACCAGTAGGTGGTTTGCATTTTTAATTTGACTCCAGTTCTTTTTCTGTCTTTTGCAAGTCATTCATTGATCGAGGTGGATAGTATATCTGACATTGCCATTTTATCCAATATTGATTCGATTTTAGCGGGTAAGTTTTTCGATTTAGAGTAAAAGTAACATCAAGCATTTAGCTTTCATTGGCGAGGACTCTCCATGTCGTCAGCTATTGCTTAGAATTTTTTGGATAAAACTCGTAACAAGGCACCTTTTCAGGATTGTTTTGAAAAATAAGGATCGCCATGTTAGCTGCTGCATAGATGCGTATATATGTATAAGCAGATTTATCGTCGGTTAGTAGGTCGAAAACAAATCTTAGAAACCATAATGGTCCTAGTACGCTTCCTTGGGGTACATCTGCTTTGATAGAAGTATGTTCGGATTTAAGGCTTTTGTGCTTCAATCCTTAGATGGTGATTGTTAATATTTAACATAATTGATGAGGATAATCACCATATATATTAATAAATACAATGCAGTACCATCGAATTATGGAAACTAAGAAAATAAAAAAATGTAAACTAAACTTAAGGGCCATCCTCAGAAGGTACCCGCAAAATCAGAAAAAAATTAACGAAAAAATTAATGAATGCATGACATCTGGGCCTCAAAATATTCCGCTTACTGACATTTGCTCAAATAGAGTTAGTAATATTGTACTATTATTTTGAAGTTTGCTGGAAGCCATCCCTTCCCCCGCAGGTATATTGGTGACAACAATTGCTAATCATGCCGAGAAGTTCATACGCATGGCTTCTTGTTTCTGTATAAAAACTATGCTTGTGTATGTATGTAACTATGTATATATTAGGTACTTTGCGGTTGTGTTTAAGCCTATGGCAATAAACGCGGATCATATTTCATACCTCTTATATAATATTTCAATCCTAAAGCTTTTCATTATGGCTCTTAAATCCATTATTTGGTTTCTTTCATTGCAGAACGCAAATTATATCAATGCCAAGTGACAAATCGATGCAGCACATTTTTATAATCACGACTTCAATGCCAGTGAATAAAAACTGAAATCAATATCAAAACGCAACCATTATCTTGCATTTTTCAAAATCAATTATGATTATTGCTTGAAGGAGCAGTATTACATGTGACAGAAGCAGAATATCTAAGGAGATGGCCCTTTTCATCGACAACGACCGTTCGCATCACCAGCAGCAGCATTTAAGCTTCGATGAGTTCGGCGAGAATACATCACAACATTTCATCACGACAGAGCAACATTTATGGGTCACGAACGCGACCGAGGTGCCATACACTCCTTATGACCTTCGACCTGAAACGTATATTGTACCAATTTTGTTCGCCTTGATTTTCATCGTGGGTGTGGTTGGGAATGGGACACTGGTGGTTGTATTCTTACGGCATAGGGCAATGCGGAATGTGCCTAACACGTAAGTACCAACCCACTTTTTGACTGAAAGCAAACATGAAGTTACAATATTGATGAGATTATTGTTGGGAAAGGATCACACGTGTTATTAGATTGGATTAATTTCAGTTTACTTCATGGCGGAGATCCGAGATAAATGAGGGGATTTAAAGATTATATGTGGCGTCTGAACAGTCCTTATTGCTTTGATTCGTTATCATTTAATGGGACGATTGCAAAATGATATATTGTTAGTTAGGATAATGAAAGTGGTTTCATTTATTTGATTGGAATAAGAGGAAAATACAAAGCCTGAAACATTTGGAGTAGTTCACATGAATTTAAACTCTTGAACATCTCAATTATGTTCACCTTCACGTTGCAAATAAAGTACATTTTCACCTTTGAAACGTTTGGTGAAGAAGGAAAAATTGTACTCATCAAGTACCAGAAAACAGCATAAAAATTATCAAGGTATTAGTTTATCTAGAAATTTATTCTTGAGCGTGAAATATCTATTATATAGCATCTTGGGATACCGGAAGCTGGGCGCTTGAAGTATAAAGGTTTATTGTTCATCTTATGTGAGAAGCTCTCTATACATTCCAGAATGCAAAATATTGCACATACATATCAAGGACATAAATACTGTGTCCATCCTAAATAAACAGGCATTGTTTATTACCGCAAGACGGTGCACACATATATATGTGCCTATTTAAATTGATTTAACGCATTTTCACGTATTTACTCTGTGCGCAAAAGCATACATATATATACGTAAATTAAAAATTGCACGTGTCTATTATATTGTTCGCTATCCGCAAGCTTTACTAGCACTTACATATATATATACATTTCTACCTCGAGTAATTGACACTGATATGCAAATAACTAAAAAAAGTCGAACGATTTGATGATCGGCTAATGAAGTTCAGCATTATATCAGCTGATCGCACTATTCACTTCTTCACCGCATACGAGTCTCAGATAGGTCGACCTGATGACGAGAAAGATCCCTTCTGGCGACTTCTCGATGAAAAGACTTGTAACTGGCCTGCTAATGGCTATATCATTATTGCCGGGGACCTTAATGGTCATATATGCGAAAAGGCAGACGGTAACAGGTGCCATGGGGAAAAGGGGTTTGGAGCGCGCAATGAGGGTGGCGAGCATATAATCGATTTTACGGACACCCATGATCTTACTATGATGATATGTATGATCGTACTAATGAATACGTGGTTCATCAAACGATTCTGCCATCTTCCTACATTTTATGGTGGGAACGAGAAAACGAAAATCGATAATATCCTCATGAGACGCCGGCATTTTACTACCATCACTAATTGCAAAGACGTTAATTCGTCCTGCGAATTAAACCACCGATAACACCACCTGAGGAACGCACTGACTCACCGCGCATTAAATGGTGATGATTTCGTGAAGAAGAAAGAAGAAACGATTTCACTTACGTGATTACCAACCATTACCTATGTAGAAGAATCATGGAATCAACCTTCGGGGTCACCAAGCCAGGTAAGCGGTACATAAACCGAGAGACTATGGAATGACGATGTTGAAATTCATTGACTTGATAGCCAGGGTAAAACTGTACATGGCTATGAGAGAGTCCGGTATCCCGACGAAACTGATAAGACTGAATAGGCTGACCCTGACCAATGTGCGAAGCCAGATAAAAACAGCAGGATCATTCTCAAGTCCATTCGACATCAACAACGATCTGCGACAGGGGGATGCCCTATCATGCGTCCTCCTTAACCTGGCCCGGGAGAAAGTGATCCGTGATGCAGAGGTAAATGGCTACTGGCCTATACTGACGATATCGACATCATAGGAAGAACCACTCGAGACGTACAAACTGCCTTCATCCAGATCGAGCAGGTAATAGTTGACGCGAGGTCTTGGCCTGCACATCAATGAAGGCAAGACAAAGTATATGGTGGCATTGTCAGCACCGAAAACCAACCGACCAACAACATCAAACCGCACTGGTCAAACGGAAAGAATAAAGAGGAAAATACAACTTTGAGATGGTTGATAATTTCTCCTATCTAGATTCGAAAATCACAACCGATAACAGCTACGATGATGAAATCCACGCACGGCTGTTGTCAGCCAACCGAGCCTATTTCACTTTACAAAAACTGTTCCGCTTGAAACGTCTCAACATAGGGTCAAAGCTATTACTATACAAGACAACGTCCTCATGTATTCCTCGGAGGGTTCTTAGCAAGAAGAATTGCGAACTCTTGGCCGCGTTCGGGAGAAGAATCCTCCGAAGAATTTTTGGCCCTCTACATGAAGACGGACGATTCCGTAGCTTACATAACGACGAAATCTATGAGCGATACCGGCTCGCGAAATCCGGCTCAATAGGTTACGGTGGGCGGGTCACTTAATCCGTATGGATGAGGATGACCCAGCCGGGAAAGTCTATAATGACAATATCTATGGTAGAACAAGAAAACGAGGCAGACCCTGCCTAAGATGGAGCGATAGCGTAGGTGAGAATGCCAGACAGCTTATTGGGATATCGAATTGGTGGACCTCGGCGCAAAACCGGGATGTCTGGAGTTCCTTATTAAGGCAGGCCTAGACCGGATACCGGTTGTTGCACCGTTGATGATGATGATGATGCTGAAATGAAGGTCCCTGAAAAGAAACGTCTCCACCACTAGTTTCTCGACGATAAAACGCTGGCCAATTGGCAAATTTATAAGAATGCCAACCGGGAAGCAAACAAAGCGATCGCTGTCACCCGAGCAGCACATTATAAAAATATTTACGATAAACTAGCGAGAGAAATTTGTATCGGCTTGCCAAAAGCAGAAACGAACACATACAAGATATCGAACACTTCTGTTGGGTTAATGACAAAAACTCTCTATGGTTCTGAATGTTGGCCGACTATAAAAGACAATGAACAGCATCTTTCGATAATGGAGATGATGTTGCATTGGACTGGTGGCTTGACACATTTTGACCACATCCGAAATGAGGATATCGCGATCGCGCAGTGTTGTCCCGATCGTGGGAAAACTGTGAGGAAGGGCTCTTCGACGGTATAGTCATGTAATTCGTGCTAACGAGAATTCACTTGCCAAGATTTGCCTGAACATCGTCTGAAGGCAGACCGAAACAACGGTGGCTTCATACACTGGATGGGGATTAGAAAGCCTCTCGATTGCATCTCGATCAGGTATTTGATAAAATAAAATGGCAAAACCAATCACGATGAGTCGACCCCGCTTGTGAACGGGACAAAGGCTGAAAAAAAATATTACAATGTAATATCATTATTTTTTTATATTACTGTGTAAACATTGAAAATGCAATATTTTTTTCGCAGCGATGATATTGTGAAATATGGTCATTATTGTAATCATCATACTTACATATATACTACAGAAAGAATTAAAAAGGAACATAATCTCTCATAATTTATTTACCTATAAATATCGATTTAGCTTTTTTGTTCAGAAATACATTTACTTTTTGATATAATACACATAAATAACATGAATTTTGTAAATGGATGTTAGTTTATACTTGCATTTTTTCAACCTCAAAATTTTCTTATGTTTAATCCATAAGTTAGTAGGAAATGGGAATGTTCATCTCTCAGTGGGATCTGCATCGTGATTTGACGTCGAATATTAGTCGACTCCGCTGTGAATGAGTACCTGAGTCAAATCAGGGCAATAATCTCGGCCGAGCGCAATGCTGACCACATTGCCTCTTACAATGTACTATAGTGAACCGTTACAGTCTTGAATGAAGTGCTCTTACAAACTTCAAGGCTCTGATCCAATATGAATTGTTTCCCCAACGATTATTATTATTATTATTTTTATAAGTTGATTACCTCTTCATCCGCGGTAAGAAGAATACGATGGACGCGGAATACGCATCCTAAAATGCTGGTGTCATAGCCTCGCCAGCCGACTGTGGCGCCTTTACACGCTTTAGAGTAGGTTCACCACATGCAATCCACACAGATGGCGATCGTTTTGATTCTGGTGTGGAACAATGGAGCCATGTTTCGTCTATTGTCACATATCGATGGATAAATTTGGGTTTTTTTTAAGAAGGAAGAGCTTAAAACATTGCTCAGAATCGTCAACTGGGTGTTGTTTTTGGTCGATTGTGAGCTCGCGCGGCATCCACAGACCCAAACATACATGCACGGTATGTCGAAAACGTTCCTTTGATATCCTTAGAGCCTCAGCTATCTTAATCAACTTCACTTTGCGATCATCCAAAATTTTTTATGGACTTTTGGATATTTTCCACGTCCACTGCGTGCATCGCCCCCGGGGCCCGTTTCGTTTAAACTCAGCAAACCGCTTCGCAACTTTTGATTTTCCTGCCGCAAAGTCCGAATGATGTTTACCAGCCAATCCTTGGCTTCAACAGTATTTTTTTTCACCAAATAGCAATCCTTTACTCACACAAAATTTCTTTTTGTCAATCAATCAAATGTATTTAATACTGGTAGCGTCACATGTGTATTAGCTTAAGAACTTTTCCGCCCAACCGGTCCATTGAATTATTGTTCTAAAACATGACGCATCGGATTGGAAAGGTATTGAATCACAGAAGGGGATTTTTTTCGCTGGTTCATACAATAATAATAACAGTCGTACCAACCCAATTGGATCTTGGGCCTCACAGCACTTTATTTAATACCATAACGGTACACTATAGGGTAATCGTCTCCTGTAAAAGGTAATGTGGTCAGCATTGCGCTCTTCCGTGATTATTATCCTGATTTGATTCAACTGGTACCCAACATTCAATCACGATACAAATGCCACTGCCAGCAGTGGTTGCCATTTATGGGCCTGAAGTTCGAGCAAATGCTACTGATGTTCAACCAGGTTAAGGTTTACTGATCGGGTAAACAGATAGAGTTGGCACGGACATTAGGATCGCTGGAAGACAAATGGTTGTTCTATGCCTAAGGTGGCGTTTTACGACACATTAAAGTATGCTTCCTTTTCATATGCTAGTCAATAAATACCAATCTGCTCACTCTGATCACTTTGAAGACCCAACTTAACTGATTCTCACCACCATGCTCGTATGCTTGTATGCTTGCTTGTATGTATGTCGCTAGTTTTAAACTAGCCTAAACTAGAGCCATACTGCCTTCTACTAAACCCAACCAGGTTGTATTTACTTTTGCCTAACCAGCGAACTGAATAATAAAAGCCTAAAATTTTTATTATATGCTCTTTCACAAAGTCAGATTGCTTTCCTGATTATTTTCAGAGATGAGCGATTTTGTTTTAGTTGTATTTTACAGGGGATAGTTTGAGCGTATCCTCAAATGGCTATCGCAAATATAATAGAAGAACAAAATTTTGTCCTCTGTTCTTCTTCTTCTTTTTTTTTAGCCTTTGCAAAATTTGGAAGTGGGGTCAACTCGTCGTGATCAGCTCCGCTATTTTACTTTATCAAAAGCCTGATCTGGATGTAGATGCAAGGCCTTCAAATCACCATTATATCAAGGGACCGAATTCGATGTTCAGACAAATCATGGCAAATGAATTCTCGTTAACGCGAATCACATGACCATGCTGTCGAAAAGCACCTTACATTCCACATTTCGATCGCGAATGTCCTCATTTCTGACGTAGTTAAGGCGTATTACGTCCCCAGTTCAATGCAATATCTTTGCACCAATTGCGATGAGACGCCCTACATTGTCTTTTATAGTTGGGCAGCACTCAGAACCATAGAGGGTGATGTTTTTATAGTGAACAGTGGAGTGTCTTACAGATAGATTACCTCTTCCTCTTTCAATAAGATCGACAATTTTCTCCTCTGGCCATAGTATTTGCCTTGCCTTAACAAATATTACATTTCCTATTTGTGACAACCAAAATTCGTTCCAATTTTTCACGTGGCAGTATGGCTGTGAATCAGTAAGCTTCGTTGCTACCAGACCTGTATCACTATCAATGTGTCGATAAATCGTAACATTGAAGACACTTTCATAGAATTTAACATAGGGGATCACAAGAACCCTATTGGGATCACTAGCCATATATGCAGTTTTGCAAATATTTTTCTTGCAATTGCGTTAAGCTCTGGCAACTACTGGGGCTCGTTGTACATTGACCGGTTATCTAGAATGAATAGAAAAACTAATAATCATTCTTCGCTCGACAGGAACTGCACGATTTTTTGTCCGTTCGTTATCTTATTCCTTTTTACAGAACGTTCTAAAATACCCCAGAATTAACCGCTTTATATCGGAAGACATTCAATGAGAAAATATTAAAGCCTGATTTGTTTTACTTGGATACATACATAGCAATGGTGATTTTCAATGAATTCTTTATTTGAACATATTTCTAGAATTATAGCTTCGTGATTTGTTGCTACCCGATTCCTAGTAAGCGAATGTTCTAATTCCATTCAGTTGATACATAGTCCTATTTTAACCAAGCGTGAGCAGAATTTTTCTTTTTATTGGATTGAAAAAAAATATCCTCCACAATGGGGGTGAAATACAGAAATCATGGAACATTTTACATTGGGTGGAAAATATTATAAATTGCAATAAAACCGACTAAATGGAACTTGATTGAAGTGTTATTATGGCATGTTACTTCCTATAAATTATGTACGAGTTCATTTTCATGGACATGGTTGGGAGTGTATATTTATGCTTGAATTTGGGCTGTCCCATTTATGTAGTAACATGGTGATGAAATTGCCCTTCATAGTGGGTTATCACGCAAATTTCCTACTAATGGGGATGGATATTCCGATCGAGTTTTGGTTTCCCATAGCTCAATCAATACTCTGCTAGTGTTGTATATATGCTTGAAAATCGATAATTATCATTCCACCGAAATAACCGATAATATAATAATTACTACTAATCAATAGAGCATCCTTCTTAATTAATCGTTACCAAAGTCGATAACCTCAATTTAACAAGTAATTGATTTATTATTATGATATTTTAATGTAGTACAAAATATGTAAAATATCATCCAAGTAGGGCAAACATTAACGGCTACTTCATCGCGACGGTTTCTCTTACGACTTGGTCATCGAAAGTTATCGTTAGGATAAAGTTGATTATTGATACAAGAAGCAGAAAAAGAGTATGCGTGAGCTAAATTAATTATTTTTAAGACAAATTTGCATCTTTCGATTAAATAAAAGTTTCTGTTGAAGCGAACAGAGGCACTTTTAGTTTGCTATGTTTACCTAATTTCAATGGATGGCTTATTGAGAGAGTTGTTTCCGCAAATTTCAGCCTCTCCAGTTATGTTATGTCCTACTAAAGTTCAAACACGCCAATTTCTGGCCGCTGGGGTAAGTAAATAAACTACTAAAGGCCCTGATCGAGCGAGGAATGCCTTTTACATGGGTTCGTATTCCCTAAGTGGTATGGTTCCACCGCGAAAGCCCTTGACAACCAAATAAAGGGTGCCCGGGAAGTAGGGATAAATTTGAATTTGGCGCCATTTTGTCCTGTGATGCCGTGGTTTTTTACATTTGTTACCTAATAACCTTCCCATTAGTAACCTACCACGTTTGTTACCTAATAACCTTCCCATTAGTAACCTAAAAGTGTTAGTGATGGAGCAGATGACATGAGTAACATTTCCACAAGGAATAAAAATTCATTACAAAAACAATGAAAGGCCCACGGCAACCGGTCGTAAATTATATGTGACACTTGGTAGTAAAGTTCGCCATCCAAGTATAGTTTTGCCTGTCAGTTACATTTGAGTAACCCGCATTTGACGGCGGCCGTTACGTGGATGGGATGCAATTGTCTGTCAGTTTTGACTGTTGTCGCAGCTATTGATCGAATGAAAAATTATTCGGTCAACCGCCCAAATATATTTGTTTAAGCTATAAGCGAGGATTTCCTGTTCGTTTAGGCTGTAAAGCAAGAATTTTCTGGGCGTCTTCATCGCTAATGAACATTTTTGATAAATTCTCAGACACGAATATATCTCAAATCCTGGTCTCAAGTCCTCCCACGTCCAGTGTTGAATTAATGATGTTGCAGCTTGCCGGTACGTGAATGGTGCATTCAGTTCAACTGGAAGGCGGATGCATTGCGGGCTCTTCCGTCGAACTGTACGTAGATTTCGAGCTTAACGTTGCTCCAACCAAATCCTCAGTTCGTAAGTTGCTCTGGGAATTTGAGATCACACGAGGAAGGCCACGATGTGACAGAAGAAAACACTGATGTCGTGCATGACAATGCGACTGTGACACTCAGAAAATCAGTTCGCTGACGGTCCAAACGCACAATGGGTACGTCAATAGGCGGCACTGAAAAATTTGGGGTATCGAAAGACCGCAAGTCACTGCGAAAAATGAGATGCGTCACTACACAGTAGTGCGATGTAAAACTCGATTTAATGTCAGTCTGTGCGTCTCCTCGTCTATCTGTCTATTTGTCCAGGAGAACGGCTGGAGCTCATACATGTGAAAGTAGTCATGTGAAATTAGCAGTTTTTAGAACTAATCCTATTTCTGATATCCCGCGATATATAAGCGAAGGAGGGTTCTCACGGTCTGATCAACTGGAAATCTAGGCCTCGAAAGCAGCCGAATCTGATATCTGCTTAAATAAGGTTAATAATGGCATATTACCCTATCTTAGAAATTATACCCGATAGCCTCTTAAAGTTCGTCCCAAGAGTACAAAATTTGGCATATATGTATGGAAGGTTAAGGTTTTCTATTCCGTGTGAATATACGTCATCATAATATTTCTCCGCCTCGGAACTTCTTTCTTTTACATTTTTTACCTTTTAGTTGTTTTTAGATATTTGTATATCAGAACCAATTACTCGAGACACATATCCGTATATGTTATATCAATGTAGTTTATGGGTTTTGGCCAAACCCCCCTACGGACAAAACTGTGAGATATATGTAGACATGTACATACATAGGCAGTCAGAAGCAATCTGCAATGAAAATGAAAGAACGTGCACCCAAAATATCGCACCCAAGAAACAAATCGGGAAACCGGAAGCTAGACGCTTCAGGTATGAAAGGTTTGTGTATTTCTTTTATAAAGTGATTTGAGTGTGCATTTGCCCCATTAGTATGTAGCATGTAATATATTCATATATTATGTAAAAATATCTACTTTCAAGTGATATTGACATTCAAAGTCTTGAATTTACAAATAAGTGACAGTTTTTACCTATTATAACTTTGTTAGTAATAGTGCGATCTTCACCAAATTTGGAGGACCATGGTCTATGCTGTTTTACACAAACTCTTAAAAACTGAAAATGTAGCCAGCACTCAAGGAATCTTATCCAGGAATGAAGCATTGAAAGGCCAAACTGCAAATGCTTTTAAAATATGGCCTTTACTAAAAAATTGTCTATATCTTTAAAATCCTTTAAAACCGCCTGATAAAGAAAATTGCTAAAGCTTGGCGGCATATTCGAATTTCAAATTTCATTGCCATCGTATTTGAAGACTTAGCCACACATACTGCCAGTTTCCACTCGTACGCAGCTAAAAATTGAAAATATTCTTTGATATGTCTCCAAACTCCAACTCCATCATTCACATGAGTGCACTTTATATGATGAGGGTGTTATACATGCCTTAGAGAGCAATAAGTTCGCGTGAAATGCACAGTTTTACCTTACATAGCTTTGTTATAGTAGTTGGATTGCCTTCAGAATTATGCCCTATATTGTTATCATTATTATCATCAACGGCGTAACAACTGGTATCCGGTCTAGGCCTGCTTTAATAAGGAACTCCAGACATCCCGGTTTTGCGCCGAGGTTCACCAATATTGTCCCTGCCACCAATGCCGAATTTTTGGTGAAACCACTTTAGGAGGTTTTCATAATCAACTTTATTTTTCATTGCTAAGATGGTTAGTCAAAATATTCCAGATTCCTTTAGATTTTGTGGGAGTAGGAACGACAGTTTATTGAGTACAGGGTAGGGCCGGCCGTCCAGGGAGTTATCGCTTTAGGTTCTTACGAAATCTGGTAGCATTATGTAAATAGTCATGTTGTCATGTTTTTCTCAAAACGACGTTTTTCGCACTTGCGGGAATTTTAGCCTATATTTTTAACGGTGCCCATTTTGCATAATTAGTGAAAAACAAGTCGGGAAACTGAAAGCCGGTAGGTAGAAAAGGTTTTGTGTTCCCTATGTGATAGACTTTGAGTTATTTACGCAAATAATTTGCTCTGCAAAATATTCCACCGATTATAGCTAATTCCATACGATTTACACTAGGAGTTCAACATTACTATTATAGCAAATGTGAAGAAGTTCACCAAACAGATACAAAAAATGACTCACCTAATAGCAGCAAAGAGGCTGGCAACTGCTTTATATATGGAACTTTAAGGGGGTCATCCCGTGTGTCGGATCGGCGGAATCGATTTTTTTTTTTGCTTCAATTGTATCTAGGTATAAGTGTAGAATATATGGGCAAAGTGATTTTTTGATATTCGGAGTCGTTCGGTAATTACAGTATTAAACAGGTAATATGTCACATACGAGATTTATGTCGATCGCCGTAATAAAGCGCGTATTTATCGGTCCCAATGACGTTCCATTCACTTCGGTGAAAGGACAAGAATTGAAGCCAAGGCTGTACATGTGTTTTTTCAAGAAACCTAAGGTTTATGGGTTAGGTATAGCAGGTCAATGGTCAATTAAGATTTAGTGGCTAAAAATCACATTCTAATTTTTAAATGCGTTTTTCTCGAAACTGCATATTGAGAATCTGCTGCCATCATAGCCCAAAATCTATTCAACCAAATTCTTTGAAATTTTCACGATTTATTTAGAACATATTTCTACGGTCCGCAAACTAAGATAATTGCCATCGATTCCGTAGTTTTTTTTATTCATTAGAAGAAGTCTTGAAAAAACACCAAGATGATCGCAGCGTAGCAGCAGAAAAACACCTTTCTTGGAGATGGGTGTATAAATTGCTCTGTATTTCGATAATGAACTATGCTATCGGGCTGGAAAATTTATTACCATGCTCAAGATATTAATAAATATATAGTGAAAAATTCGTACTTGTATCGTTATCCAGTTCTTCCCAAAAAAATTCTAAAAAAAGCAAAACAAAACGTCCTTCACACGGGATGACCCCCTAATATTCGACTCGAATGGCAATTATTTCCTTTAATTATGACGTCAGCATCTAATTTGCATGTCTTCAGCTGCAGTAAATTCCCGCGAAATTGATATGTTTGAACTACAAACTTTGGCACTAATTGCCGGATTATCATGAAACTTGACATGCGTATGCAACACATTATCCCCGGGCGCAAAATGTTGTGCTCCTAGGATGAATTTAAGGGGAGTTCTTTAGTTAATTTCTAAAAGCTGTGAATACACAATTAGTAAATTTATTTGAACAGATATCGAATTGGGACATATTTGAGGCCTAGATTTCACCTTCTGATTTTATCGGATTTTTGGGTTGAGTGGTTTCCGTCAATGAGTCCTATCTCACTTTAAGTATGTACATTTTGGCTCCTCACTCGCGCACTTTACAATTTGCATCAAAACTAATACCAGATTCGGGAAGTACTAGTCTAGGTCTTTAATTTGATACCGCGAGTGACTATATTCAATGAATGAATGAAATTCTTACATCCCCCCCTTTGCATGGATGGGTAGCCCCCCTTTAAACTCCACATAAAATTACTCACTGTATGCGTGGAATTTCATATTTCTCATATATCCACCAAATTCCTTGCGGATCGCAAATGCTCCGGAATATGAATAAAATAATGTCCAAATTTTATTGAATTCCGAATAATTATTCATACTAAAAAACTTAAAAAAACTACGTGATGAAGGGCCTTCTAAGGTGGTTTCCCTCTTAAAGGGTCATCCCGTGTGAAGGCCGTGTTTTTTTCGGTTTCTTTAGAATTTTTTTGTGAAGAACTAGATAAAGATACAAACACGAATTTACCGTAGATAGATTTACTAATATCTTGAGCATGCGTTGTACTTTTCCAGCCCGATAGCATAGCCCATTATTGAAATACAAAGCGAAAGGCGTTTTTCTGCTGAAGAGAAAGAAAGAAAAAAAAAGTCAACGGCATTTTAACATGCAGACTCAACTGCAGTCCGCAAATTAGGATTATTAAAAAATATTAAAAACTAAATTGTTGGTGCCGCGTTAAACTTTTTTTGTGAATTTTGGTATTTTTTAAGGTTTTGTTTGCAAAACAAAATTTATTAAAATCGGTTCAATGTCTGTCTGTGCGTCTATCTGTCTGTCTGCCACACGCACTTTTCTCAGAAACAGTTGAGATTTAGGGGCGGGGGGTGTAAAAATTTTTTCACCGAATATAGTCATGTGGAGTATCAAATGAAAGCTGTCGATTAGTACTATTCGATGTCGATCTTATTTTTGACACTTGTTAGAAAGTCGGGGAGTGGGAGGGATAGAAAGTGATGATTTGTTTAACGGACCCATTCTCAGAAACTACCCAACCGAAAAATCTGAAAAAAATCATGAAGCTTTCTCCATATGATGCCCAGGCCTCAAAATACACGCCATATCGATATCTATTCAGGTTAAGTTAATAATAGTATATTACCATATTTTTGGGAAAATTGAGTAACACCCCCCTTAAGTTTATCTCAGAGTTATAAAAGTTGGTATAAGTATAAAATATAATATGAAGCATATTATCCCCAAGTTTAAGTTTGATCTAAATCATACTATTAGTAACAAAATTACAGTAGCTCAAAGTTGTCTTTACCTAAACTACTAAATTTGACATGCTAAATGCATATACATAACGGGCTACGTACAAATGGGATAGTTCTATACTCAAATACACTCACAAAGGAAGCAAACAAAACCTTTCATACCTGAAACGCCCAGCTTCCGGTTTCCCGACTTGTTTAAGGCTTTTTTAATGAATAAAAAAAAAACTACTGAATGAATCACAATTATCCTAGTTTGCGGACCGTAGAAATATGTTCTGAATAAGTCGTTTCGAATAAATTTTTAAAATATCCTATGTCACAAGACAAGTACATCCACTCGACGGCGGAGTTTCAATGACGCATTCAGAATTTGGGTATACATAGTAGCCCGTATTCGCCGCTGGTCGTTTTGCAGATCGATTTTCTTTCACGGCAATATTCTGCATACGAAAACCAGTGAATAGCGAATACATCCAATGCACCTATTGTATTCTTGCACAGAGATGCGATTTCAGTACCAACTTTACAAGAATTCGGACAGGCGAGCATCTTTCAGACCACCAACTCGAGAATGGGTTCCGTGCAGAATTCCTAGGTACTTGTAGAAGTCTATCTAAGTCATAGCTTGGATGTGGAGGTCACTAATGTTATGTTCGGCATGCGGCTCGTAATGACGTTTGCGGATGGCCTGAATTCCACATTTGTCTAATCCGAATTCCATTCGAATATCATGGCTAAACGTGTCTACTATTCAGAACAAACTTCTAAGATGGTCATCAAAAATGAAAGGAGACTCAAAGAATCTCCCAAGAAAATACCTCTTCGTATATGGACGAAAATGCACTTCCGTTTATGGATAGGCTCGGAGGTATTGGCATCCTCAGATAAACACACTGCTGAGGTGATATGCACCCCTTCTATGACTGCCGCCGAAAACTTTATTGGCTTCGAATCAATGCCAGCCAGATATAGGAAATTGATTAGCCAGGTATGCGGCACGCTGTTAAAAGCTTTTAGTCGATATAGCAACTAAAGAGATTTCCTTGGCCTCTAGTTGCTTATCCTACAAATATCGAGTTGATAATGGGTTGAGCTTTATAAGCCTCTATTTGTTAGACAGAATTGACCCTTCCACTAATAGCGGATGTTATCAGTTTGTGGAGGCTTGGTAAACAAGTAGCCAACCTTATGCCTGTGTGGTCCTCACTGTGTGGTTTTCAGGGAGAAAGCAGGTAATTTCCGCAGTGAGGAAAGGTGGAAATTCCTCCGGCCGACTAATGGGCTAACTTTTGCTGTGTGCCAACCGACCATGTATACGGTACTAGCAGTGTTCTGCCTTAGAGAGCCTCGACGACGTTTCAGATGAATTTTCCATTTTGGATTCATCGATCATTAAAACCAATGACCGTGCAATCAGATTGTAGTTGCAGCAACGACATATCACCACATAGTCGAGATGTAGTTTCATTATTGATTTGAGATATACTGCTCGAAGTTGCTGGAGATGTCTGGGAATATCTGGTCTATGCAAAGAATCCAAGAACTTTGTCAGATGCTTGCATCCTTTCCAAGCTTTGTAATGGTCTGATGAATTGTTCGGTAGCTGCTACCGCCGATACGTGCCCTTGAATCTTGTTATAATGTTCGCACTGTTAGTGTTGGTCTCTTGTGGAGCTTTTGTGTTACCTTTTTTCTTCAATCTTCTTCGTGAATATAATCGATTGCAGCTTGGTCTTTTGTCATTTAAAAATAATGTTATGGCTGCATTGTGAATTTCTTTTGTACTTGGTACCGTTTATGGTACCATTTATTTAAAATAAAACTGAAATGAAGTAAGTAAAATTAAGTCGGAGAAAAGTGTATGCAGTAATTCGCAATCCAGTGCAATTGGACAAATTCCCTTAGTTTTGCGCACTATTCAAAATCATAATTCAATAACTATTGTGAAGTTTCGGGATTGTAAGACATAAAAAGTAGAAAAGAAATTCGGTGTTTCAAGTATGAAAGATTTTGTGGATCTTTTGCCTAAGAATACTTCAGTTTATGATGACTCCATACATGGCTCATAGTATTTAAGTAATCCAATTAAGTAATTATGATTACTTATTATTTTTATTGAAATATTTAAGCGAACTCAATGCGAATTTTATACAGCAAACTCAACGCGAATTCTATACAGTAAACTCAACTCAAATTCTATTTTCAAAAAGGACTTCCATCTTCTTTAGCAATTTTCAACTTAATAATTAAATTCAGTGACAGGTCTGAAAAACATAATTACTGCGATCTTCCACTCCCTTGGTGTGCCACGCAAAGTGGATAGATCCGCGCCATCTATTCGCTCGCAACATTCGAAATAAATTTCGAATGCTGCGAATCCTGCCGCGCCACATCACTCCGCCCCCAGATGAAACCTAGGGGGTTTCAGCGACTGATCCCCGAACTTCGTTCGCCGTTAATCCACAAAGCGGACACGACGTTGCTTCGGGGCGCACGCGGGTTTCAGCCTGGACAAAGAGACCGCCTTTTTGTGACCACCGATCTCGAGCTGGAAGAAATGTTCTCCCCGCTCGAGAACGCGGTACGGGCCCTCATATGGAGGCTGCAGCGGCTTCCGGACGGCATCCGTCCTGATCAGCACATGCGTGCATGTGTCCAGTTCCTTGGGCGAACAAGCAGGTATGGACGAGTGTCGAGTGGGTGGTGTCGCCTTGATGCGCCGGAGATTGTCCCTCAGCAGACGCACCAACCCCGACTCCGTGAGACCCGATCTCTTGTCGAAGACCGGATCGCTTGGGAGTCTTGGGTTCTCCCCGTAAACCAGCTCCGCGGGGCTGGCAGCAAATTCCTCTCGGCGGGTTGTACGAAGGCCGAGTAGGACGAGAGGCAAGACTTGCGTCCAGGACGGGTCGTCGCGTGCCATAATGGCGGCTTTCAGCGTCCGGTGCCAACGTTCCAACATCCCATTGGATTGTGGGTGGTATGCCGTAGTCCGCTGGCGTTTAAAACCAAGGAGTTTGCCTAACTCGGAGAAAAGGGTGGACTCAAATTGCATTCCCTGGTCAGTGATGACCACTGCAGGGACGCCAAAGCGAGGTATCCACTCTCGACAGAGGGCTTCAGCACATGATTGCGCCGTGATGTCTTTCAGAGGTATTGCCTCAGGCCACCGCGTGAACCTGTCGATGATTGTGAGGCAATACTTATAACCATGCGAGTCTCGCAAAGGCCCTATAATGTCGAGGTGTATGGTGTGGAAACGCTTGGTAGTGCGGGGGAATGAGCCCACTTCTTTCCTAACATGCCTGGAGACCTTACATTTTTGGCATGCGATGCACTCTCTGGCCCAGGAATTAATATCCTTGTTCATGGAGGGCCAGAAGTATTTTCCGGTGACTAACCGGTTTGTTGTCCTGATGCCGGGGTGCGCCAAGTCGTGAACTGCGTGGAACACTTCCTTGCGAAATGTGGCCGGAATGTATGGCCGAGGTCCCTTTTCCGAGTCTTCGCAGCAGAGCGAGAGGTTTGAGCCGAAGATGGGCAACTCCCGAAATTTGTATTTGGGGTTGGACCTGAGGCTCTGAAGTGCTGCGTCATCCACTTGCGCCTTGGCAATAGCCGAGAAATCGAGTGAGGCGGGGATGTTAACTTCGGAGACACGAGACAAAGCGTCAGCAACAATGTTGTCCTTCCCGGACACGTGCTGGATGTCCGACGTAAACTGGCTTATAAAGCTCAGGTGTCGAAGCTGACGAGGGGACGCTTTGTCGGGCTTCTGTTTCAAAGCGAACGTGAGAGGCTTATGGTCCGTGAACACTGTGAACGGCCGGCCCTCTAGGGAGAAACGGAAGTATTTGATGGACAGGTATGCGGCGAGCAGTTCGCGATCGTAGGTGCTGTAGTTCCGTTGAGCGGGATTCAACTGCTTCGAGAAGAAGCTCAACGGCTGCCAAACTTGGTCCACCTTTTGGTGAAGGGCAGCACCTACTGCGATGTCAGAGGCATCAACAAAAACGGCTAGGGGTGCATCTTGCAGAGGGAATGCCAAGAGCGTAGCGTCAGCCAGTTGTTGACGAGATTTGTCAAACGCGCAGATAGCCTCTTCAGACCACACGATCTCTCGTGTGTCCTTAGTTTTGGGGCCAGACAAGTACGCGTTCAAAATGGACTGGAGATGGGCGGCCTTGGGCAGGAAACGACGGTAGAAGTTTAGCATGCCCAAGAACCTCCTCAACTCCCTCACTGTCTTTGGACGCGGGAAGCTTGTGATTGCTTGCACCTTGTCTGGGTCGGGCTGTATTCCTTCAGGGGAAATGAAATGGCCGAGGAATCTCACCTGTTGTTGAAGGAATTTGCATTTCTCAACGTTTAGGACTAAACCGGCCTCAAGGAGACGTTGAAAAATGCACTCGAGATGGGCTAAGTGCTCAGACTCAGTGGAAGAAGCGACCAAAACATCATCCAAATATACGAAACAGAATTCGAGGTTTCGCAGGACTGAGTGAATGAACCTTTGAAAGGTTTGCGCCGCGTTGCACAATCCGAAAGTCATCCGGGTGAACTCGAAGAGTCCAAAGGGTGTGCATATTGCCGTCTTTGGAATGTCTTCAGGAGCTACTGGAATTTGGTGATAAGCCTTGGTTAAGTCCAAGGTCGAAAAGATGCGGCAATTCGCGAGGTGATGCGCAAAGTCGTGGATGAGTGGAATTGGATATCGGTCAGGAACAGTCTGTGCATTTAGCCTTCTGTAATCCCCACATGGGCGCCATTCGCCGTTTGGCTTAGGGACCATATGCAGTGGGGAAGACCAACAGCTGTTTGAGGGCCTGTAGATACCCTGTTGAACGAGTTGTTCAAACTCTTTCCGTGCAATTGCCAGTTTCTGAGATGGTAGAGGACGCACCTTCGAGAAGATCGGGGAACCAGTAGTGATAATGTGGTGCTGCACATTGTGCTTCACTGGTTTGGAGAGACTACAGTTGGTAGTAATCTGGCTGAACTTTTGGAGAAGTGCCCGAACACGAGAGTCGGTAATGTCTTCTAAAAGAACGGAAAGATTATTGCCTGGGTGAGATACCATATGTCCCGACGTATTAAGGTTGGTCGTGGAATCTATAAGAGACTTGTTTTGCAAGTCCACCAGCAATCCATAGTGACACAGGAAGTCTGCGCCTAGTATGGGGAAGCTGACATCCGCCAGGATGAAACGCCACGAAAACGTCCTACGCAAGCCAAGACTCACGTCCACTTGCCTATACCCGTACGTGTTTATGCGGGAGGAATTTGCTGCCGCAAGTTTGAGCGATTGAGGGAAAAGTTGATGATGCTGGGGTACGGGAAGAACCGAAACCTCCGCACCCGTGTCGACGAGGTAGTTGCGCCTGCTGAGGGGGTCGAAAATAGTTAGGCGACGTGGTGCTGCGTTCTGGGTGGCCGCCGCCAAAACCCCCCGCGGACCTAGTTTTTTGCGGTAGAAGAGAATCTACACGGTAGCGTACATCTTGTCGCTTTATCCCCGAATCTGCGGTGGTACCAGCAAATCCCTGGGTCTGTGGACTGTCTTGACGACCTGCCACCTGATCGCCCTTTTCGGATGGCAGACCGCGAGCGTGCTCGCGATCTGGCGCCCGAACGCTGAGCGTCCAACGTCGCCCGCATCTCGGCCATACTGGCTGTTAATGCAGCAATCTCGCGCCTCAATTCACCCACCTCATCCGACGGTGGTTGAACGGCCGCCAAGGTTGGGCGTACGTACACCTCCTGAACCTGGTCGGCCGTCGCTGCCAGTTCCTCCAAGGAACCGGAGACGCAAGCGAGGATCGCCTGGGTGCCCTCCGGGAGCCGACGCAGCCAGAGCGACTTGATCAGGTCTTCGCCGATCTTACTCCCACCCAATTGCCTCATTTCACGAAGCAATTGGCTGGGAGTTCGATCACCTAAGGTTAAACCTGCCAGCAAGTGGTCTAATTTTGCCGACTCGCTTGCCGACAGGCGCCTGATCAACTCGCTCTTGAGCTGCACATACGATGTCGACTTCACCACGTCGGACACCAGAAGTATGGACTCTTCGTCCAGGCCGATCACCGCGTAGTTGAAACGGGTCGCGTCCGATGTGATGCCGGACATTTGGAACTGTGCTTCCAGATGCACGAACCACAGTTCGGGGTTCCGCCGCCAAAACGGAGGAACGCGTACGGCGAGGGCGGTCACTTGCGGGTTCGATGGGCCTGCTGCGTCTTTATTGTCAAAAGACATCTTGTTTCACGAAAAGTACGAGATTGAAATGCAAACGCGGTGAGTTTATTCTGAAACGCGGTGAACTTTACACCGACACGGCAGGCCGCACCCACAAATGCACGCACGAAACGAGAAAAAAACGAAGCGGACGCTATCCAGCGCAGACCAAAAACACTACCAATGAGAATGGAGGACTCGCGATGCTAAACACCTGCACGCCGTCTCTTGCAGCGATTTCAATTTTTTTATTACTATTTTTTTTTTTTTTTTTTAACTGAATAAATAATATATTATATATAAATGAATAATAACTTCTCTTAAGAATAACTCCTCGTTGTTTGTCGGCTGTAGCTGCGGCGTTGGCGGTGCTGGGGACGTCCGTTTGTTGCCGTTGTTGATCGTTGTGGCAATGATGACTAGTTCGGTGCGTGAAAGGTGTTGTGCAGGAGGGCGTGCGTACGGGAAGTCGCGTGAAAATCCACTTCTGGTGAGGGTCCGACGTGTGTCGCGCAGTACACTGTGTAGAGAAGGTTT
Source organism: Hermetia illucens (assembly GCF_905115235.1). Lineage (NCBI taxonomy): Eukaryota > Metazoa > Arthropoda > Insecta > Diptera > Stratiomyidae > Hermetia > Hermetia illucens. The sequence continues at coordinate 86,029,274 of NC_051852.1, read as the reverse complement.
TCTCGCGTTTTTCTTTCTTGCCTCTGCTCCGACTCGGGATGTGGAGATGTGACACGTTTTCGTGATGTTTACCACGGCACTCCACACTCAACTGTAGATGCGAACGCGTGAAAATCGCTTGCCGTACGGTCTACTGATGTTTTGGAAGGATTTCTCAGTCCTTGGAAGTTCTATTTCTGCCGTGTTGTTCGGACGAATTTTTGTCGTTAATAGAACTTCACCAATGTCGGCGAAGGTGGAGTTGAGTGCGGCGGCGAAAGTGGCTGCGGCAGCGATGGCGGCTGCGGCTGCGGAACTCTTATTTATCTCCAATCGGTTGTTGCGGCTGCCTGCTGGGCGATTGTGCTTGCGCAGACTGCGATTTGTTGATGGGGATGATGATGTGCTTGAGTTTTTCAATTTTGCAGGTTCTGGGAATTCGGGATCCTAGTTGTTGATGCTGTTGGTGCGAGTTCCGGGGTCACCAATTAAGTAATCCAATTAAGTAATTATGATTACTTATTATTTTTATTGAAATATTTAAGCGAACTCAATGCGAATTTTATACAGCAAACTCAACGCGAATTCTATACAGTAAACTCAACTCAAATTCTATTTTCAAAAAGGACTTCCATCTTCTTTAGCAATTTTCAACTTAATAATTAAATTCAGTGACAGGTCTGAAAAACATAATTACTGCGATCTTCCACTCCCTTGGTGTGCCACGCAAAGTGGATAGATCCGCGCCATCTATTCGCTCGCAACATTCGAAATAAATTTCGAATGCTGCGAATCCTGCCGCGCCACAGTATCTGTACATAGATTGAGTATGTACGACTATTCACTTTAATCTGTTGTTGTTGTGTTTTAACTCTAAGGGTGCTTGTAGCACTTGACTTCACCTTCACTTTTCATTTTTGGCTATTATAACTTAATTAATAATATAATGATTTTCACAAAAGTTTCCAGTATAGTATTTCACATCGTAGCCTATGTTATCACAAAATATTATGATTGTACAATGAACTTAACGGGGCTTTTCAATAAATTCCGAAAATATGGCTGAAGAAAAAGAAGAAGAAGATTCGGCGATGGGCGCAATCTGTTGGCACTGACGGATTTCATGCCACCTCTCTCTCGCCAACTCTCAACAAGTCCTTCGGGCGCGAAGGGCGCCCCACCCCACCGCAACTGTTATTTGCCGCATATTAATGGCGGACCGAGCATCCTCGCAGTTTCTTTTAAGATTATTAGATTGACTTCTTTCTAAGAATCGCCCCGTAAAATAAGTGACTACTTGCTAACCACCTTACTCCTTCTACAACCGATATCCAAACTGCTACTCGTTTCGAAAAGTACTAATGGGGAGCTTTCATTTGATGCCTTACACGTAGAAACAGATGTTTCACTGCATGCATGACAATGGGTATAACCGTTTCTACGCGTATGACAGATAGACAGAAGTCGAACCAATGTTCATGTTGTTGATGTTTTCCACAAAAGCGTTCAATGTAGGGAAGAATCAGAATGTTCCTCATAATGTACACAACACACCATACTAAGTTTATTTGAGAAATGAGAGAAATGAGATATAGAGACCCTTTTTCCAGTTTTTCGGGCGGGTAGTTTCTGAAAATAAATTTACACCAAATCCTGTCTTTCTTGGATTTAATACTTCCTTCCAAATGACAGAAATGGTTAAATAAGTATATTAGCCTATTGAAACGCATTTTCACTTAACATGTCGCATTCAAACTCCAATATTGATTGAATTTTCTGTGGACTTTAATGTTGATTGAATTGACTATTTCACTCAGTATTCAATGGTGCCTGCAAACTTACAATATGACTTGAAGTCCCTCAAAATTATAAAACATATCACCGATTCTGCATTTAACGTCTGTGAATTATGGTAATAATAAGATAACACTTGGAAGAATAAGCGATGAATCCACTCAAGTTGTCTCGAATAATTCAGAATTGAGTTACCATCAATCTTCATTATGCTAATTGCTTCTATTTAAAGTGCAGTGTGATGTCCGAGCAACCCAAGTATATGTGCCGTAATTCCTTCTGCGTGGGATATAAGGATTTATTGCAAGACTGTGTTCGTAGCTCACCCGAAAGGCATCGTAAAAACAGAAAATGGGTCAAATTAAGTGACTACAAAACGAAACCTCCATAAACGCCATCGGGAAGTGAGCAAAGGAAGATAGAAGCAATTTGCACCCTGGACGCATAAAGTTGAAAAGGAAAGTTTCAAGGGGTGGTAATGTAATAGTGGGAAATAGCGAGAGGCATAGTACAGCCCATCATGGAACGCAATGTTAATAAATATATCATAAAAATGTTTAATATTGATCATTAAATCGAATTTTACTACAGACTGATCAGGATTTTATCGGTTTTCACTTGTTTGTTGTCATATGAATAAATTGCTCATGTAATGGTTTCTCAGAGAATTATTAAATTACGTGACGAAGGGATCGACAGCGTTTCCTTTTAGATGACAGCCTTCCAATTGTTTGTCACGCTGGATTTACTATGGTTTGAGCAGAGGTAAATAATTAATGGCACTATTTCGAAGGTTTGGTGTAAAATATTTTTAAAATCCGTTCAATGTTCGCCTGAGTGTCTATCTGTCTGTCCCTCACAGCCAATTTACTCAGACATAGGTGTTGATATTTTCATGAGATTTGGTAGTAATATGTGAAAACGCAAACCGTGTAACGACAATTTCTGTCACATTTGAAGGAGGGCACATGCATAAGTAAGAAGTGTGCAATTATAAATACGTTCCCTATAGAGTGAGACGGGTTTGGTTTCAGAACATAGAAAACTAAATAGTCTTGCACAAATAGTGATATCCGTTCGGATATCTACTCAAATAAAGTTAAGCTACTAAACTACATTAGCAGGCCAAAAAGCCAATTTTCATGACTTTTTTCCAAGCTCTTTTATTAAATGTTACCGTGCAACTCACTGATTAATCTATCCTTTGAGAGTACAATGATTTTTTTTTAAATGCTAACTATTTAACTATTTATAGAGGACGCCTTGAAAATTAACTTATCGGATGACCAATAGCTAATTTCGAAAGTCCCGAGTCTGAACAGAAAATTCAAAGTAGGTGCAGAAATTGTTAAAAAACAAAAAAATGGTGGTACTTTGAAAAGATTTTTTTCCATTTGTGATGATCATACAGAATAACAAATAAAACACACTTAGATTTATTCAAATCGGTTAAGTAGATCCTGAGATTAACTTCAGGATATTTGAGAAAACGTCATTTCAAGAAAAACCCATTTAAAGTTTTTAGATTTTATTTGTCGAATCTATTGGAATCAAGTTTTATCATTTACAATTGAGTAATATATTATCCCTGAGCCATATAAAAGTAGCCTCCTTCTATGTAAGCCAATGAATAGAAGAAATTCCTATTTTGGAGGGAAGATAAAATCGAATCAAATCGAAGCTGAAAAAGCGCTCACGCTTAAATCTCTTTTACCCTTCTCTCATGTTCCAATCCAAAATATTTTAAGAGGTCGTTTTTGTAGGTATAAAGAGTTCCAATATTTTTATATTTTTATTTTATAGAGCTTAATTACATGTCTCTAACATCTTATTTTTAATTTTTTTCCAGCTTCGTTTAGTTACTTGTAAATCAGGGTCAGTTACACAAGAGATATATAGCTCTGTAATGTATTCAATTCAGATACATATGTCTGTACGTGTGTGGGGCGTTAGGTATTTGATTTAGATACATACAATTCACATAACCTACTTATTTAGACTACTGTTTTTTGGAAAAAGCTTGTAAAAAAAGAAATGATTATCAGGAATTTTATAAAAAAAACTTATCTAAAGTTAAAAGAGATTTAAAGTACTTTTCATTCATTTATTTACTTTCATTGGCTTTGACAAAATTATAATGACAATTCACAGAAACTTAGTTGGACAAAATTGTTGTGAAAATATTATAACTGCGAAACTGTACAAACATTTTTTTTAATAGTCTGTGTAGTTGCCGCCAGGTTTTTCTGACACTAAGCCTTTTAAGGTTTGAACAGGAATGCTGGCCCAGACTTCGTTAATGTCTAATTTTCGTGCGCGCACAATGTGGAATTGGCTGCTTTCAACCACCTCTTGCGAAAATGTCCCGAGTCTCGGTGGAATTGCAGTGCGGACTTTTAGCAGGAAAGTTGGAAACCTATTTTTATTCTTAAACAGGTCGGAAACCAGGAGCACGGCGCTTCAGATATGAAAGATTTTGTTTATTTATTGCAAACTTTTATCTATTACCACTTGGTTAACGAGCCTATATTACCGCAATGTATTTTGCGAACCTGGGGTGAACTTAAGGAGGTTTCGAAGTAAATTTTTAACATACAATAATATACAATTATTAACTCTATTCGAGCAGGTTTCGTAACGTAGAATATTTTGAGATCTAGACACCATGCACATGGAAGCCATATTTTTTTTCAGTTTTTTTCGGATAGGTATCTCTGAGAGAGGGAGTGAACTGCCTCGACTTAGCGCTGCAAAAACAAGCAATCAACTGAATTTTTGCTTGATCAGTATTCTCCACTATAGCCTAAAATAAAATTTCTTTTTGCATTTTTAAAGTTGAATTTTATTGCATGAGTTTACTTTAACACACCTACAAATGGTAAGTTATATGGTAAGTCGAAATGGTCAATATGTGCGTATGCAATAAGCAGGAATGTGTAATGTTTATCTGTGCAGGATAGACGGAATCGAGTCTTCAATATTTTCTTTTGAACTGGGGAATACACAAAAAAATTTCCAATTTTTAACTCTGTACAAACGAAAAAACTGGCAATGATGACCAATTTAGATGTATGTATGTAAGTTTTTGGGAACGACCTGAAACGTTCAAATGTTCAGGTGCATATTTACGTATGCATGCACTTATACGAAAAATCGCGACGTTTAATATGTATGCCTGGATGAATATAACCGTTGTCTGTATATTCATATATCTTGTGGAATGCACGATGGAATTGAATTCTAAGCTAAATACTAATGGAAAAATATGCATCGAAAGTTTCTCACATAAAAAAAACCAAAACCTTTCAAATTCGAAACATTCAGTTTATTCATGTCTCAATTAAAGGTGGACTTACCGGCGACGACTTTTGCTATCGTGTCAGGACACAAATTTATTTTTGATTTCACGACAACGGTCTCGGTGGCCTCAGAGTACTCGTTTTCTACAATTTGAGCGTGAGTTCCGGCGCTATCGACTGATTATTCTGGAGTTAAGCAAGGTTAGATGGTAAGACTCTGTAAAGCTCTCTTCTCGTTTAGCGGCACTCTGCTATAATTATCGGGATAACTTGGCGGAAGGAAGCATTAATGCAGTGTTGGATTAATGCTTAGCGCATACGCTAGGGGATTAAGAACCGGTTTCGGAAACGATATTGAATGTAGGATCCCCTGGCCAGAGGGAAGAACATTTCAATAGTACAGTCTTATATACCAACCGAGAGTGCAGTCTAACAAAGTCTTCTCAAAGGCGACATTTCAATCATAATGGGTAATCTAAATGCCAATATGTGCTCTAACAACACCTTCCTCGGACTTGCTCCTGATGACCGTAACCATAATGGTAGGAAGTTTGTGGTCTTCTGTAATTCCATCGCCTCATCTGGTGGGTTTCCACCGCCTGGCGACACCCACGCACAATTAGATTGTGATGTGTGGATATGCGTATCAAGGCAGGCGCTTATATCCGCCCCGAGGGAGGTCATCACTCCATGCTTTGGCTTTCTGTTCCATTCGTCACTTCTTGCAAATCTAGCTGAATGTAAAGCATGGATGAGCTCCGATAGCCGCAAATTCCAAAACTATAAACCGCTTTACGAAAGAACTTACATATAGTCGCAAATCTTTCGATGGATCTCTGGGGGACATTAACAGTCGTTTTTTCATTCATGATGATGAACTATCTATGTCGACTGAGTTCAAACCTGAGCCAACGAGATCATGTCATGTAGGACAACATATGAAAGCTTCGATTAGTACTTTATGGATTACATCTTAAATTTGACATAAGTTGCAAAGTTGGGGAACAAAGAATTACAAGATACAAATTTGCAGTGAGGCAGGATTCATTTTCAGAAACTACTCCTTCAGAAAGTCAACAAGTCGAAAACCGGAACGCTTGAGGTATGAAAGATTTTACATATTTCTTCTGCAACAATATTGAAGTACACAACTATTATAATATGCCATCATTATTTTCTTATCTTAATTTTACTTTAATAGCAATATGTGGATATTTTGAGGCCTTGACATAATATAGAAACTTGATGACTTTTTTTTTTAATTTTGTTGTTCGGTAGTTTCTGACAATAGGTCCATATCACTTACTTACTTATTTCCAGCTTAACGTTGACCACATTACCTCCTACAGTGTACCTCTTGTAAGGTACCGTTACAGTCTTGAAAGTAGTACTCTAAATCACTTAAAGACCCAAATGCAATTGGATTGTCGCATCAATAATAATTATTATTAAAACGAACATGGAATAATGTACATTAAGCCATTAAAAGTATATTGACGGCATCAAATTGCATGCCCGTTGCGCATTCTTGTTTGACACCACCATCGAGTTCAGTAGGAATATTGGCATCCAATTGGGTTTAGAGAAAATCATACAAAAACAATTGTTCGTAGAAAACACACCGACAAGGAAGGATACAGTTACAATGAAATCGAAATAGAAAGTATTGATTTGGATGATATAAACAAATTCCTCAGCAAGCAACAACATTTGCTTTAGCGGTTGTTAAATTTCAGTTGCTGGGGGATTTGGGTGACGTCTATACCTTGGCCTGAAAAAAAAATGTTCGTGTGAAAATAAAATCATGGCAGTCAACACCTTCACCATTCTCCTTCCTAAACAATTTTATTGTAATGAAATAGAGTAATGCGGATTTAGAGTCTGGCAACAGACACCTAGGGGTAATTACAATAGACCTGGCGAAACACTGAGGGTGGTACTTGATTTTAAAACTTGTTTTCGTGAGTTCTTCCATGAGTCTTTAATCAATTACATCAGGCGAAAGGAGGAGACCATCCAGAGTATAGCATCTGTGTGCAGGATACTGAGCACTATCGAGTACACCAACCTTGTAACTCTTAAACTCTCCACTAAAACTTTACTTTGAGCATTACTTAGTGGCAAACCACCATCTGCATTATAAGTATTTAAGCAGAGAATCTTGAAAAATGATGTGCGCCTCCCTCCGGAAAGGTTTGGCAGCACCCCCCGGGGTAGAATTTTAGAAATTAGAAATAACCACCAAAATCAATTAAACGATTGATTCTAAACAAAAACTTTTCATGAAAATTTTTCGTACAAGTAATGGTTTTCGAGTTCTTCATGTTCAAACATGTTGTTTTTAAGGTTTTGTGTAGACACAAAACCCTTTTAAAATCGGTTTAATGTCTATCGGTCCGTCACACGCATTTTTCTCGAAGACGGTTGCAGCGATTGACACCGGTAGAAAGGTGGGAACTGTCAACGCTCACGCATGTAGTGGGTTACATTCCTTTAGGTCGAACTTAAGGGGTTTTTTTTCATCAAATATATTCATGTGGGGTACCAAATTAAAGGCCTTGGTTAGTACTTTTTGAAGCCGGTGTTAGTTTTGACACTTATTGGAAAGGGGGGGCGGAGGGGTTGAAAGTGATAATTTCTCTAACGGACCCATTCTCAGAAACTGCTTAGCGGAAAAATCTGAAAAAAGTCAAGAGGCTGCCACTGTATGGTACCTAGGCCCCAAAATATTCTCCATACCGATACCTGTTCAAATAAAGTTAATAATAGCGCATTACTATAATTTTTAGTAACTGGCAGGAAAACCTCCTTTGAGGGGGTTATCCCGTGCGTCGGATCCGCGGAATCGATTTTTTTTTTCGCATCAATTGTATCTAGATATAGTGTAGAATATATGGGCAAAATGATTTTTTTATATTCGGAGTCGTTCGGAAATTATTTATTTATATCGACCGCCGTAATAAAGCGCGTGTTTATCGGTCCGAATGACGTTCGAATCATCATCATCATCATCAACGGCGCAACAACCGGTATCCGGTCTAGGACTGCCTTAATAAGGAACTCCAGACATCCCGGTTTTGCGCCGAGGTCCACCAATTCGATATCCCTAAAAGCTGTCTGGCGTCCTGACCCACGCCATCGCTCCATCTTAGGCAGGGTCTGCCTCGTCTTCTTTTTCTACCATAGATATTGCCCTTATAGACTTTCCGGGTGGGATCATCCTCATCCATACGGATTAAGTGACTCGCCCACCGTAACCTATTGAGCCGAATTTTATCCACAACCTGACGGTCATGGTATCGCTCATAGATTTCGTCATTGTTTAGGCTACGGAATCGTCCATCTTCATGTAGGGGGCCAAAAATTCTTCGGAGGATTCTTCTCTCGAACGCGGCCAAGTGTTCGCGACTTTTCTTGCTACGAAGTTTTCGAGGATACATGAGAACTGGCAAGATCATAGTCTTGTACAATAAGAGCTTTGACCCTATGGTGAGACGTTTCGAGCGGAACAGTCTTTGTAAGCTGACAAAGGCTCTGTTGGCTGACAACCTCCGTGCGTAGTTGTTATCGGTTGTGATTTTCGACCCTAGATAGGAGAAATTGTAAACGGTCTCAAAGTTGTATTCTCCTATCCTTATTCTTCTTCGTGTTTGACCAGTGCGGTTTGATGTTGTTGGTTGATTCGTCTTCGGTGCTGACGTTGCCACCACATATTTTGTTTTGCTTTCATTGATGTGCAGACCAAGATTTCGCGCCGCCTGCTCTATCTGGATGAAGACAGTTTGTACGTTTTATTAATTTCTTCGGGATACCGAATTCTCTCATGGCCGTGTACAGTTTTACCCTGGCTGTGCTATCATAGGCGGCTTTAAAGTCGATGAACTGTTGCAACTGTTGTCCATATTCCAACAGCTTTTCCATCGCCTGCCGCAGAGAGAAAATCTGATCTGTTGCTGATTTGCCTGGAGTGAAGCCTCTTTGGTATGGGCCAATGATCTTCTGGGCGTATGGAGCTATCCGGCCTAGCAAGATAGTGGAGAATATCTTATAGATGGTACTCAGCAACGTGATACCTCTATAATTGCTGCACTCTGTGATATCTCCCTTTTTATGTATGAGACAGATAATGTCTCGTTGCCAATTGTCAGGCATTGATTCGCTGTCCCATACCTTGAGCACAAGTTGATGAGACACTTGGTGTAACTGGTCGCCTCCATATTTAACCGATTCGGCTGTAATTCCATCGGCTCCTGATGATTTATGATTTTTTAGCCGAAAAATTGAACGGATTGTTTCTCCTAAACTTGGTGGTGGCAGTATTTGTCCGTCGTCTTCAGTTGGCGGGACCTCCAACTCGCCGAGGTTCTGGTTGTTCAGTAGCTCATCAAAGTACTCAACCCATCGCTCCAATATTCCCATTCTGTCGGAAATCCGATTTCCCTCTTTGTCTCGGCAGGATGCGCATCGAGGTGTATAAGGCTTCATCCTGCTGACTTGTTGGTAAAACTTCCGCACCTGGTGCGTTGCTCCCTGTACTTTTCTAGTTCACAGACTTGTTGGTTCTCCCAGGCTTCCTTTTTCCGGTTATGAAGTCGCTTTTCGGCTCGACGGAGTTCGTGATAAGTCTCTGCGCGTGCCCGCGTTCTTTGAGAATGCAACATTACTCGGTATGCGGCATTCTTCCGTTCCGTAGCTAGCTTAAATTTATCGTCAAACCAGCCGTTCCGATTCCTCTTGCGACTGGGGCCAAGTATATTTGTGGCCGTATCCATGAACGGAGCTACACCTCGTCAAACGTAAATTCCTAATGTCTAAAAAGAATTAATACTTTCAAGGCCGAATAACGTAAAATTAGTAGCATTTGGTGGAAATTGATCTGAAGCGCTATTAAAGTGCTTGAAAAGGCCTTTAAAATATGGTATGATAGAAGTCAGTAGGATCAATAATAACGAAGCTATGACCAAAATAATGTAATTACCTGAATTTTTGATATAAAAATCAATAAAAATAAAACCTGGTTTTCCCATATAAATTGAAAGTAAGTCAAATTTTTTGAGATACTACTCGAGATTATTAGCCTATTTGACTCAGGTACTCATTCACAGCTCAGTCAAATGGTATCCGACGTCAAATCATGATACAACTTACACTGTCACCAGTGAGATTAGAACCGCGACCTTCCCTACGAGAGCCTTGTACTTTAACGACTCAGCTGTTCGGACACGACTCTTCGGATGGATTGAAGAATCATTGCACAGGCTTGTGAGGAGCATCTTTCTACTTTAAGGACTTTGCATCAGGAACTTCAAGAAGAAGGAATAAGCATTTCGGAAATTACATTAAAGAGAAGGCATTACGAAGGGAACTTATGATCGTGACAGCCGCTTTACAGTAACTTTCTTGTCCATTTCAAAATGTAAATTTTCAATGAAATTTGCAAAAATTATTCAAAGTGAATTTCAAGGTAAAAGTTGTGATTGATGAAAGTAAGATGTCTAGGTATTTGAATAAAAAGCAGTTATCCCAATTATGCTATTATTATGACAAGTACTTTCATATTTTCAAGGCTAGCTGCATGGGATATTTTGTACGGCACTTGAAATACATGCTCAGGCTTGGTGTATATTTAATTCATTGTGTCTTTACTTACTTTAACCTTGCAAGCTTGCAAGGTTATCGAATGACATATAAAAATTATGGGCTTAATTATGGAAAATTTACAAATATTACGCAGTAAATGAGTGAAAACGTGGTCTTGAAGGGAAACAAATCAAAAAGTCCTCCAGGCGCTTTTTAAGGTTCTGTGTGAAACAAGACCTTATTAAAGCAGATTCAATGTCTGCCTGTCCGTTTGTCCGTCTGTCCGTCCCTTAGTTAGCCTGGCTGTCTATCAAACGAAAAAGCACAATTTGTGCTTTCGAAAATGGTGGGTACATTAGCTGAAACCTTGGGGAGTGAGGACTGAAAATATGCTGTCCAAAAAATGAAACAAGTCTCGTTTTCAGAACTTACCCAAACGCAAAATCTGAAATCTGATCAAAATCATAACATTATGATCTCTACTCAAATCAGGTCGATAATAGCATATAGTTGTATTTTGAAAATTTACCCGAAAACCCCTTTGATTTCAATCTAGAAGTACAAAATTTGGCATCAGTTATAATAAGTGGTAATATAAAACAGTAAACAGTGAATATTCAAATGCTGTTGACTTTTCTAAAAAAATCAAACTGAATATGGCCAAGTGCTTAGGCAGTCTCACCTAAGCTTTAAGGTAGTAGTCTGGTAACTTATGCCTATTTTCATGACTTTTTTGGAGGGTGGTTTTTTATAGGAAAATGAAAATGAATTATCTTGAATATTTAGAGTGTTTTTATTTACATATTGAAAATATAAAAAAAAATTTATTTGAAAAAATTTAATAGTTTATAACTATTATTATTGTCACTCGTAGTTGGAACCTCAAAAAAAATGCACATGAGTGGCCCGGGTGATTTTGGCTCTTGATGTCATCTGAAATCAAATATTCTTGATTATTCTTAATCTATAGACATCTCATTCTGGTCGGATCTACCGAAGTTAAATTTCAAGCGTAAATCACAAAATGGCGGACTTTGAAAAAAAAGTCCTTTTATTTTAGCAAAGAAAGGGTTGTAAAATAAAAAGTTAGGGGTGGAAAAAATTCTCTTTAGTACCGACGAGAACTATACGTGTGTAGAACAGCCTGTTAAAATTTGAAAGCAATCGGTTCAGTAGAAAAAAAGTTAGGACCCGGGCCGACCAGAAAAACAATGTTTTGAGAAAGAATGTTGAGAGAAAGAGAGAGATTGTTATAAATATTTGCTTCTAGTAAATTTTTAGAAGTTTTGGAGTCCCCATCACCAATATATTTTTTATATTTTACACCGAGCTCTTCAACG